>NW_011495059.1:5046316-5052240 GCF_000754665.1 Bison bison bison | reverse complement strand
GGGCTCACTAGGCAAAGAGGACTGTGGAGACAAGTGCTGGCAGAAAGGAGCGTATCAGATGCTCAGAGGGTGTTGATGGATGACCACGCTCCTAAGAGAGGGAAGCACTGAGCCCGGGTGACTGGGTAAAGTATCATCAGTACAGACAGGAAGCTCACAGAGGCAGCTAACTGGGGAGAAGCTGATCAAGTGCCTGTCTCCCAGGAGATAGCGAGCAGCCATACATCTGCATCTTTGTTTCTTAACCTGTTTTTCATTGTCAGCTTGAAACAGCAGAAATGTGTCTTGGAGGCTCCAAAGGAAGAGCTCCAATTCTTTAGGCCTCAGTGCAGAAAGAATTTAGGAAAACACAAAGTGACAGATAAGAAGCGATTGATTAGAATAGGATGCTCGTGAGGCTTACGAGCAGGCGGGCAAGAAGGTGCACACGGAGAACTTAGTGGGCTGCAGCTTTATAATTGAAGGGAAATCGGGGGAGGGGAAAAAGACCACCTTCTTCCTCATTCTTGAGTGGACATCAAGCTTCCATCTTCAGCTCCTCCTCCCCATCAGGCCAGGGAGCTTTCTTGTCCCTACATAGTCAAACGGGGACTGTCATGGTGCAGTGAAAATGAGCCAGAAGGTGGTAACGCAGACTAAAATGCGGTAAATCAGCGCAGGTTTCAGGATAACGCCACCTTTCTCATGTTTTTGTTTTTAGCGTGGGCAGAGAAGCGTGACCTAGGAATCATTAGCTTCCTGAGCTCACTGAGGATGTGGGGTCTCAGGCCACCATTCTTTCAGTGCTTTTGAGCATGTCTCCTGCTTCTGTTGCATGGTTTTGTTTTGAAGTAAGCCTGCTGGATTTTGTGGTTAATTAAACCTGCTTTCTTGAATGATCATTAACTTAAATCTCCTATACTTTTTCACTGCTTACAGTTCCCTAGTGGGATTAACTGTTTATCACCTGCTTTGTCCCTTCACTCTGTCCCTATCAAACCCCTCACCCAGGAGAAGAGTTATATTGAATTTAAATTCTTTTTACCAAGAGAAATTCAGTACTAAGGGATAAGATTTTGTAAGGTAGGGTTGAGCTCTGGAGGGCCATAATCCTTGTAATATTTAAGATTTCCCACTATCCTACTCCTTAAGGAGGGCAGTTTTTATCCCTTGGGAATTATCTCATTTTGGTAACAATGCACATTCTGCATAGATAACTTCTTTTGGGCAAGTGGAGAGAAGGAACTGAGTCTAGGATCAGATTGTGTTTGGAAATGCAGATTTGGGATTTTTTTCAGTTCTTTGCTGAAGAACAATAGAGAAAATTATGGAAATGCAATAAATTACATGCAAATTGAAAAGTTCTCTTCAAAAGGGAGGGAATATATGTATACTTGTGGCTGATGGACATTGACAGCAGAAACCAACACAGCATTGTAAAGTAATTATCCTCCAATTAAAAAAAAACTAGATGTTAAAGAAAACAGTGAAAAAATATTTTCAACAGATATAAGGGATAAAAAAAGCTTTATTATAGAGTGAATTTATTTAACATATTAAGGAAAAAAACACCTAATTTCCAAGTTGATAAATGGGCAAAGGAATGGAATGGAAAATTTGAAAAGAAGAAATACAGTAATAGTAATAAATAAGTGTACAGTTAAAGAAGGGGTACCTTTGTGCCAGAACATTGCTGGTAAGAATGCAGGAAAACTGACATTCTCATACACTGTTGATGGCTTTGTAAATCATACCACTTTTTGGTAACCTATTTACCAACATAAGACACCATTAAGACATACCATTATTTTATGTGTCATTAAGAAAGAAAAACTGTTGCCAATTATAATTATAAAATGCTGTCCTGATTTCAATGAGTTAAAGTGTAAAAAAAAATAAATCTTAGAATTGATGAAATATCGTATGTCATAAGCCATATGGATGGCATTATCGGTTTTGCAGAATAATTTGCATATATCATGTAGAAATCATCTAACTGAGCAGGCTTTATCCTTGGAAGATGTTTACTACAGCAGCACAGACGCCAGTTAAACTGAGCTGTTTGAAAATTTTGAAGAATTACAAACTAACTGTAATCACAGAAATAATGTTGTAGTGTTAATGTCCCAGGTTGGGTCTTAGGGAAGGAACATCATTCCTGTAAAATGCTCTCCTAAAGAGGAGTTCCAAGGTCACTGGCCAGCCTGTGGAGTGCTCTGTAGGTTCTGGTGCCCAGCCTTGGTCTGGTCCTCTGTGGCTGGGGGTGCAGAGGAATTGGGGGGGGTGGTCCCAGGTTAAGGAACAGTCTGATATGTTTCCATCAGCAGCCATTGTGGAGGGTGGGGACCCCTATAGATGGTGCCAGGGCAGGCATTTGGCACTGGGAATCGTGGGGCTGAACCCATTCAGGAGATGGTTTCAAGGCGGCTCAAGGCAGCCTGGGGTGGGTCTCACAGGACAGAGCATAGGGCAGGTGAGGTCTCATCTCATCCATCCCTGTTTGTGTAGGTGATCCAGATCCAGTTCTGAGGTGCATCGTTTCCGGATTCTTTGCAAATGCTGCGAGGTTTCATTCTACTGGAGCTTATAGGTAACATGATACTTTGTGAAGTCATTTGTGAAGTCACTTAAGTTATTAAAATCTTAAAAATAAACCAAACCCAACAGCAAGCTGACATGCAGAGAAAGCAGAGAAGTTAAATCATTTTTCTTTATTTGCACCTTGCCTCCTTCTAAAGATGCATTGAGGTTAGCTGTACAGATTTAAGCAAAATGTCTTAACTTTGTGGAAATGATTCTCAAATGTTCAGCCCATCCATGTGTTGTAGGAGGATGATAGTTACAAGTCTGAAAGTGGAAGTCGCTCAGTCATGTCCGACTCTTTGCGACCCCATGGACTATACAGTCTGTGGAATTCTCCAGGCCAGAATACTGGAGTGGGTAGCCTTTCCCTTCTCCAGGGGATCTTGGCAACCCAGGGATGGAACCTAGGTCTCCTGCATTATGTGCAGATTCTTTACCAGCTGAGCCACCAGGGAAGCCCAAGAATACTGGAGTGGGTAGCCTATCCCTTCTCCAGCAGATCTTCCCGACTCAGGGATCGAACTGGTGTCTCCTGCAGGTGCATTGCAGGTGGATTCTTTACCAACTGAGCTATCAGGGAAGCCTGTTACAAGTCTGCAGGCTGGTAACATATCTGTTGTAATCAGAGAGTAATAGGACTCAAGGGAACCATTACAGGTGCTCTCTCCTAGAGAAGTTAGTTTTGCTGTTGGGTGCTTCGTGACATTTTTAGAGGTCTGCACAACTGAAGCTCCCCAGGTGCATTGTAGCCACACTGGAATGTTGGTGAGTGTTCTTCATGTGCTGGCCAGCCCCTCCCTCTGCTGAAAACTACAGCCTGTCTCTTCCAGTTCCATTTTCCAGGTGTAGAAGATTCACTGATGACCTCCAATAACCTCTGGTATATTCAAATTTGGTGAAAGCTAACACCTAGTTAGCCCTCTTTTCTCCAAACCAAATCATTCCAGTTTGTTGAAGTGTTACTTTAGTCTGTCGTTCTGTTTCTGAGCTGGTTTTAGTTTTGTAACTTCACTTTAGCCAGTTTTTTAGAGCAATGATTAGAAGGTGCTCCTCTTTAATAAAGTGAAAGTGAAAGTCGCTCAGTCGTGTCCAGCTGTTTGCGAGCCCATGGACTACAAAGTCCATGGAATTCTCCAGGCCAGAGTACTAGAGTGGGTAGCCTTTCCCTTCTCCAGAGGACCTTCCCAACCCAGGAATTAAACCTAGGTCTCCTGCATTGCAGGCAGATTCTTTACCAGCTGAGCCACAAGGAAAGTCCCTTCTTTAATAAGGGAGTGCTCAAAAGGGCCTCTCCCTAACTTGTCTTTGGGTTTTCGCCTGAGACTATTGTTAGCTTTTTCCCCTCAGAACATATTATAGTCCTGTGATCCTGAACTCTCCGTGGTGTCCCATTCCAGATACTGGGCTCTGTTTTTTTGGTTTTTTTAGGTTTTTATTTTCTCTTGGGGTATAACCAATTACCAATGTTTTGTTAGTTTCAGATGAACACCTTAGGGGACTCAGGCATACATATACGGGTTCCCATTCTCCCCCAAACTCCTCCCACTGGGCTTTGTTAATGAGCCCAGAATTGCATTGACCTTCTTTGTTTTTTTGGTAGCCAGGTCTCCTTCATCCAGTATTTGGTTGCTGACTGGGCCTCAGGATAGCACTTTACATTTGTTTCTAGTATGTTCTATTTGTCACCCCAGGCCAGGTGTTCCAGCCTATCAGTGTCACGGTTCTGTTGCCCATCGTATGTACTCTCCTCCCAGCTTCCAGCACTGAGCTGTTCTGTCCGAGGCAGCTCCGGACAGGCTGTGATCTTCTCCAGTGAGAACCATCGTTTCATTGTCATTCTGATTACCCCGCTCTCCTCAAGAGTATTAATTAGCAATTCCCACTAGCATTCACAAAAGTCTTTCACCAGTATCCTCAATAGAAATACAGGCTACACAACATGCTTCATGGTGGTCAGTCCCTTTGGGACAAAGTTCAGTGTTGGTCGCCTGATAAGACAGCCAGCACCCTGGGCAGTGGCTTTATTCCAGCGCTGGAGATGCGCTGGGTCATGGCCCTGAAGCACTTTCCTGACACACATTCCTGGCACCTGCAGAAGTGCTCTGTAATTATGGTTTGAGCAGCAGTGTTCTGATCTGTTAATCTTCTCTCATGAGCTGATCTCACCAATAGTTGTGTGTGCCGTAAATATTTTTTTGAATTAAATTGAATCAAATCTGAATTGGCATTTGAAATATTATCTCAGAGAAGTGGATAGTCCAGTATTGAGCTTTCTTTTCCCCCAATTTATAATTATCTCTTCCATACTCTTTACTGTTTAACCTTGTTAATATAAAAGTTTATAGAAGTAATTGTGTATATTATTTCTGTCCTCAAGGAAATTTTTGAAAGAGAACCTCCAGAAGATAAACATAAACATAAGCAGAAAAATATTTGGATGTCCATGTGTTGCTTTCCTTCTCCCTTTTTTAGCATGATTTATTCTTGATTTCTGGGGTGACAGTAGGGGAGGGGTCATAAAAGGCTCGAGAGAAGATGGAGAGGATAGTTTTGTTTGTGTGAAGTACAGCCTGCGTTTTTGATGAGTTTAAATGCATCTGTGGGAAGGTCTTGCTGGAAGTGTTTAAAATGTACTTGAGACAAAATTGCTCTGCTTCCCAAGGACCATCCGTGATGATCATGAATTGCACATCCACCCAGCATCGGTCCTCTATGCAGAGAAGCCGCCCCGCTGGTAAGCCCCCTCCTGCCCCTCTGCTTTGTCAGTGCTTTGAAGGCAAGGCCTCGTTCTGGTTCGTCTCTGGGTCCCCAGCGCCTAGAGTCCAGGTGCCCAGTACACATTTGCTGACTCTGTTCTACAAAGAATTTCTACTCTGTCAAGGATCCCTGTAAGCCACTGGTCTTATTCCTCTGCCTGCTGATCCCCTCAGCAAACATTCATGTTCACCCACAGACTGGGTGCTCTGTCCTCACTCTCGGTATAGCTGTGCAGAGAGAGGAATCCAGGTCCCATTCCACAGCCCGACAGAGAACAGATGGACTCCAGTACCTGGGGAGAAAGGCTTCCGTAGAGGGATGTATTTGATAGGTGGCTGAGGTTCACACTTCCGCGGGCCAGGCTGTAAGGGCTGGCTTCAGGGAGCAGATACTAATACTCGCTGTGGAAGCTGATACGGCTGCAGGGTGTGGCATGGGTGATCTTAGTTCCCCGACCAGGAAGTGAACCCGTGCCCCCGCAATGAAAGTGCAGAGCCTTGAACCACTGGACTGTCAGGGAAGTCCCTGGAAACTGGTATCTATATTAATATATGCAGTCTTACAATCTGGGGATTTAAATTACCTTCTTGGCTTGACTTTTTGGT
>NW_011495059.1:5038791-5046216 GCF_000754665.1 Bison bison bison | reverse complement strand
TGACTTTTTGGTATCTGTTACCTCAGCCTTAAGCAAGCTCCCCCCTCTTGTGTGTGTGTGTGTGTGTGTTTTGACAGCTTTATGGAGATATTATGTAATTCACATACATACAATTTACCCACTTAACGTGTACTGTCCTGTGACTTTAAATACATTCACGGGGTTATATATCCATCACCACAATCAATCTTCTCATTAGCTCCTAAAGAAAACTGTTAGCAGTCGTTACAACTGTGTGCGTGTAACCCATATTCCCAGTAAGATATAGAATGCTTTCATCTCTCTAGACAGTTCCCTTGGGTCCCTTTACAGTTAATTCCCAGCTCCTTTCAGAATCAGTGAGCCTTTGCTTCTATTTCTACATTTTCTGATGAAGTCATTAGACTCTGTTCAGAGTTGTGTAAACAAAAGCATAGGGAACCAGAAGGTTCAACTGAGATGTCCTGGAAATCACGTGGGACTTAGAGTCTGCTCTGTGCAGTTGGCACACTGGTACCTACCACTCAGGTCATGAGGCTTAGGTGAGCAACATGAATACATTTGTCTAGTGTAGTGCCTGGCGCACAGAACAGGTGGATGCATTTTAAAAGTAAAGGGGAACCATCTCTAATTGTTGTGGTTCTGATTCTAATTATAATAAATAGGAAAATAGCTCGCGATTTCTTCTTATTTCAGGGTTATCTACAATGAAGTTATCCAAACCTCCAAGTATTACATGAGAGATGTGACCGCCATTGAGTCTGCTTGGCTGTTGGAGCTGGCTCCACACTTTTATCAACAAGGAACGGTAGGAATGAACCCCCAAACCACCTGTTACCTGCCTCTTCATATTTTTAAATATACGTTTATTTTTCAATGTAATGTCCTAAACTTGCCTGCCCCCCAACCCCAACCCGTGGTACATAGATGAAAGGCTGTTACCATAGTCTCAGATCGTTCTGGGTAAAAGCACCATACTGTTTGCTCACATGATATTTAAAATGCTCACATGATATTTAAAACGTGCATTTAAAAATAAATCCCTCCAGCTTACATGATAAAAAAAGGAGAATATATCTTTAACTCTTCCCCTCTCCCTGCCCTTTTAAACCATTTCCAAAGAAAGTCTGTCACACTTTGGACCATGTTCACAAGAAGCAACACAAATACTCTGATGAGGATTGCCTCGAAGAACGTGTGTGCAAGCTTAAACCTGTTTCATTTTAAACACTTGGTGGGCGCATTGCTGTGTATGTAGTATATGCTTTTTTCTATGGAAGACGTGCATTAATTCAGCATCTTTGTCGTCTCTGATCTATTTTGTTTTTAGACTGTTTTTGTACCTCATTATGGGCCACATTTCCTGCTTCTCTTTTCTAGTAATTTTTTGTTGTGTGCTGGACCTTATGGGTGGTTTGTTGTGAAGAGTTGAATTTGTTGTCTTTTCTGTAAAGAATATTGAGTTTTTTCTAGTAGACAGTTCATACTGGCAGTCAGTTTAATTCTACCAAGACCTGACTTGAGTTGTTTTCGGGCAGGTGTCTAGTAGCCCTGCTCCCAAGACATGGACTTTTGATGTCTCAACTGGATGCCTAGGATGTTCAGTGAGGCCTTTGCACTCTGGCTGCGCGGAACTCCAGTGTCTCCAGCACTGTGCAGACCTCCAGAATCTCCTCTGTACCAGGTCACAACTCCCCAGTTCCTGTTCTTTGCCAGCCTTATGGACCCTTGGCCTGCACCTGTGTGGCTTAGTATTCAGCCAGAGGTTTAGGAGTGGTAGCTCTGTGTTGATTTCTGGAGCTCCTCTTTTCTGATGCCCTGTTCTATAAATTCCAGCAGGCTCAGCAACTCTGAACTCTGATCTGTGTTTCCTCTCCCCAGCTATACTGTTCTCTATTTAGGATTCACTTCCCTCTGACAGGGGCTCCCCTGGTGGCTCAGATGGTGAAAGAATCTGCCTGAAATGCAGGAGACCCGGGTTCGATCTCTGGGTCGGAAAGTTCCCCTGGAGAAGGGAATGGCACCCATTTCAGTAGTTTTGCCTGGAGAATTCCGTGGACAGAGGAACCTGGTGGGCTACAGTCCATGGGGTCTCAAAGAGTTGGACACTACAAAATGTGAAGAGCCATGCGGAGACCTGGAATGACTATAACTTTCACTCACCTCGAGTGTTTCCTTTTTCTCAAGGGTTACAGCCCTGTGTTCTCTGTTACCCAGTACCTGAAAATTATCGCTTCAGATATTTTGTCTAGTTTGACCATTGTTTACGACAAAAGGGAAACCAAAACCTGTTACTTCATCAAAGCTGTAGCCAGACTGCAGTGTTTTCAGACCAAAATGTGGCTTTATTGGTGCCTTTTAAAATTGGGAGAGTCCACATTAAATATGGATTTCAAGACTCTCTTGAAAGACATGTTGAATTTGCTGGGTTTCTGAGCCTGAGTCTGCAGCAGGGGCTGAGGAATGGGGCTTGTTGTGAGTGATTCTCTCCAGGTCCTGCCTCCCTCGTTTATCTCACTGGCTCAACTCCTGGAAATGTTTGAGTTGTGATCCTATAAAGGGAAGGATCTTTTCATCCCTCCCCCTCCAGCAATGTCGAGGGAAGTTGTCATTTTAAATCTTTCCATATTAAATCTTAAACCATCAAACAAAAAACATTTCAGACCTGTATAGTTCAACTTCCTATATCCCCATCCAGATATTTCAGCTAAAAATGAGATCAACTTCAGGGACTGATAAGAATGCAGTGTGTTTTCTCTGCTGCATTGGGCTGATAAGAATGAACCTGAAATGAAAGAAAATCTTCCACCAAACCTCTCAGGTGGAACGCAGCAGACTTCAGAAGTCCAAAAGAACAGTTAGAAATGCAAACTCGAGCTTAAGGAGAATGGTGCAGTTTTAAGCCCGCTTGTTGGCGTAACGAGAGGCAGGCAGGCAGGCGGAGAAGAGAGACTCTGAAGTTGTGTCAGGTTCATTTAGACTCTGGGAGAACAGGATTAACCCAGAAGCAGAGTCATTTTCCCTTCTCACCTCAAAATGACAGTTTTTCTAGGTCAAACCCACAAAGTTAAAGAGCAGACAGACTGCCCCAGAATTTTGAAGAAAATGGCAATGCCAAATTTGTCTTTTTTTTTCTCCCCAAATGCCTGTTTTTCAGCTCATCTGCTCCACTCTGACGACTGCTTATGATCAGAGTAGTTTTAGAGAGGCTGGGCTCAGAAATCATGTAGTTCAACAACCTCATTGTACAGGCGAGGGCCCTAACCCTCTCCTACCCCAAGAAACTTGGTCCCTCCTTAACTAAGCAGTCCAAAGGCACTTGTCCTAAATGGATTGATTTCTCCAAGAGCCCAGCCACTCTCCAGTGGCTGCCTGTGCATGGCGGAGGGTTTGGCTGAGCGCAGCGTAGCGCCCCACAGCCATGCAGGGCCCACAGGTCATCCCCGGCTCTGTTCCTGGCATTGTTGGTGACTTTCCATTACCAATGTTTTTTAGAGTGTTGCTCTTGCCCTGTTAAGAGGCCTGAAATGGTCCAGAGTCCTTTGTTTATACACAACATTCTCTTCAGAAATGAGCACCAAAAATGGCCCCACAGGCACGATGACCTCATCCCCGTTCCTAAGCTAAGGCTTTGGGTGTCTTCCATTGGTGGGCAGGGTCACGTCAGGTGAAGTGCGTGGAGGAGAGAATTAGGAGACATCCAGCAAGACCCACAGCGGGAGAGGGGGACGGGGGACCTGTCCAGAGATTTGCCTTGCAAGTCCTCAGGCTTTTTCTCCTGCTTCTGAGCGATCTTTGGGATTAGGGAGGACCCTCCTCACCAGGGCCTTTGCTGGAATCTGTATTGGTCCTTTCTCGGGCATGCGCTTCCCTGGTGGCTCAGACGGTAGAGAATCCGCCTGTAATGTGGGAGACCTGGGTTCGATCCCTGGGTCAGGAAGATCCCCTGGAGAAGGCAGTGGCTACCCACTCCAGGATCCTTGCCTGGAGAATTCCATGGATGGAGGAGCCTGGTGGGCTACAGTCCATGGGGTTGCAAAGAGTCAGATGTGACCGAGTGACCAGCACTTTGTTCTTTCTCTTCTTGACCATAAGTGGTTAGAAAGTGTGACTTTCTGCGGCTCATTTACACCTGTGTCCTGCTCCCTCAGCACCCCATCCTGTTGTGCTTGGTGGGATGCTGCGCCTTCTTCTGCACCTGCACTCTTTCAGGCCCTGAGGTTTTCTCTCGGTGATGGGGATGGCTGTCTCGAGGGCATCATAGGTGTGCCAAGAGGCGGGGTTTGGGCACTGAGCGTGCTGGGGCTGGCAGCCCTGCTCTGCTCGCAGCCGGGGGATTGACATCCCTCCAGTGAAGAGCCTGCTGTGTGAAGCAGCATGCTCAGGATGTCGCCTGGTTGTGGGATTAGAACTATCGAGAGGGCATCAGGTCTGCCTCCACTGGGGAACAGAGGACCTTTATTAAAAGCTTCTGTTTACAGGCCCTGCTTCAGTTGCGTATTTTTTGAGTAAAGCACTTTCGGCTTTACTTTTGAGTGCAAAGGATGTTTGTATCCCCCAATCCTATTGTCTGATGCCCGTGATTATAGTGTTAGTCTTCCTGGGTTGCTTACACTGCTATAGAGTGACGTCTCTGAAAGAGAAACCGGGAAGAAAGGGTCACCAGAAGTGTCCTGTTCTGTGTGTCTTCCCTGCTCTTGCACAGGCGTCATGAGAGCAGGACCTTGAGCCTCTGGGGATGGCTGGCTAGGTTGGCTGACCTTTTTGTTCCCAAGGGAAGGATACCTTCCCTTGACTGTTCTCAAGAAATTCTAGGAAACAAGAGGTGATCTTTGGTCTGGTCTGAGCAGCCCGGCTGTTGGGCTGCAGGGCTGGCAGAAGGGCTGGGGCAGAGGGTGAGCCATGTCTCACTGACAGTTGCCCTCAGAGCCCCAGGCGGCCCGACCTCGGCCTGTGTGGCTTACTGAAGCCCTGGTGCTTTTGTGGGTCCCTTGGGCTTTTCCCCTCCAAACTGTTGCCTGTGGGGCAGGGCGTTTACTGCGAAAGTGTGAGCCAGGTGGAAGCTTTGATTTGGTCACTTCGGGGAATCGTGCTCCAGTCTGCTCCTTTGGCCCACCCCAGCAATGCTGTTTTCTCTTCTCTTGCAGCACCTGTCCCTAAGAGCCAAGAGGGCCAAGGTCCAGGACCAGTGAGCAGAGCTGGCGGCTGCTGCAGGGGCTGCTCGGTGTGCCCTCCTCCACGCTGTCCCCCAGCCCAGGGTGGACAAGCGGGTGTCGGTGTGGACCCTTCAGCGGCTCTGCAGTGGGCTGCAGCCCGCTCCCAGCCCCCCCGCCCGCTCCCCTCAGCGTCTGCATTCCTCACTGGGATCCGGCGGCGTCTGTGCCTGGGCGGGCGTCCTGCTGCGCAGGAGTTAGAAAGCCCGTGCTCTTGGCTCAGCAGCACCCTCCCTGGCCCAGCGTGCCCCTGTCACCAGGCATGAACTCCAGCCCAGCTTCATGGGGAGTAGGGAGGAAGGTGGGCTGCTGCACGCCGAAGCACCAGGTGGGGTGGGCAGGGCTTTGCTGGGCTGGCCTTGCTCTCCGTGCTGAGACCCCTCCTCTATTGACCAGTGAGGTCCTTGGCCAAGGTGGACATGGCGCATATCTATGATGAGACCCTGGAAATGCGGCGGATTTCTGCCAGTTACCCAGGGGCATGTTTGGCGGGCACAGGGGCTCCCAAGCCAAGTAGCTTCTGTTTCCCTCTGCCCATGTTCCTGTTTGTCTGCAGCCGGGAGATTTGCAAGGATTGGCAGTCAACAGAGAGGACCCCTCTGCACAGGGCTCCTTGGCTTCACAAGCAGCTTAGCTTCCCCTCCACGCACGGTACCATGTCCCGATGCCACTAGCGAAAGCTCATCAGCTCGAAACCCATCCCAGATCCTCCGTAGCAGAAATTCACAACCGTTTAGAGGCTCTAAGCTTCTGTAGCTCAGGAACATAACTTGTCCGTTTGTCTTCTGTGTGTTTGCTTGGGTTCTTGTGAGAAGGCGGGGGCCCTTCCAGCAGGCACTGGTGTCATTGTCCCCGGGGCTGCTTGGCTGTGATGATGTCTGCAAACACATGGCTTGAAAGTTTATTTTTGTACTGATCCTAGTTTGGATGTGCCACTTTTGGCACCAAACGTGTATGTCATTTTTATTTCTGTTTTATAAACATGTAAATAATAGTGATAACTTGTTAATAATAGTAAACCTTTATACGTAAAGTAAATGTAGTCCCTCCCATCCATGGTTCTCCTGGTCTATGTTTTAAGACAGTCCAATGAATTTTTACAAGCGAATGCTTGACATCAGCTGAGAAACCAGAGGCTTGGCACATAGCAACTCTGGGGTCATGTGGGCACAGGGAGCCCCATAGAGCAAGATCATGTGATCAAATGCCCTCCAGACATCCTTAGAACAGACATGGGATGTTGTTTATATAAAGTCGCAAAGAAGTGCCAGTTCTCACCAGTTTCTGATTGGGATCCTTGTGGGGAAAGGTCAGAAATGCTTTCATAAAGTCTGAATTTAGGACCAGGGCTGATCCTGTTGAACTTCTCTTGGGGTGGGAGGAGGCAAAGGGGCACAATCCACATCCCCTGGGGGCGAGACCACACATCAAATCAGGAGATCAAACAACAGTCCGGGGTGCAAGCTGGAGACAGCAAGGTGTCCCCGGCCACCTCTGCCCGTGGGTCCCATCTATCGCCGTCTCTCCACCTCTTGGGCAGTCCCCAGCAGGGCAGGCAGGCCTCCCAGCGGTGTTCACTGTGTCATGTTGCAGCCCCTCGTGTGTGGAGATGGATCATCACCATGAAAGGCCTGTAACCGCGAAATGCCAGCTTTGGCCCCGGGGCCCCTTTACACGTCTCTGCAGGACCACGTGACCTTGTCAAGAGAGCACTGACTCAGCCTGGCTGAGAGACCAGCAGGGCCTGATGGCCTGGCAGCTCCCAAGACTTTGTCCCCCAGTTGTTCCACAAGAATGAGCCCTCTCAAGGCCCACACAGGTGCTCAGATACCATTAGTGACATTTCCACGACTTTGCAGTGTTTTCTGAAGCCAGCTGCTCATGTTGGACGGCGCAGGGAAGTCCGCGCTGGGAGGTGGCATGGGGTGGTGTCATCCTGAAGCCCAGGGACGGGCCCCTCTGTGCTTGATCACACTCTGCGGGTTCTGTGCCGAAGCCGGTCTCCCCGAGGGCTGGAGGGTGCCATCACAAGGAGGCCCCTGGGCCAGGCAGCACTCCGGCCCGTCTCCATCCAGTCTGCAGACACTGGCTGAGCACCCAGGCTGTATGTGTGACACAGGTGTGACACAGGAGTGGGGTGGAGATGTTCGCTAGCAAGTGACTGGGTGTGGGGACCTGCAGGGAGGCAGGGGACAAGGTGATAGTGGTGAGAGATGGCAGAGGCTGCGGCGGT
>NW_011495059.1:4972234-5038687 GCF_000754665.1 Bison bison bison | reverse complement strand
ACAGCACATGCTCACGTTCTGCTGCCCTGTCTGTCCCTCCCACCTCACCCTTTCACTTTGGCCATGAACGTGGAGAGTCGCCCAGTCCCGCGGCTCCTCTCTCTGGTACCACCTTCAGCACCAGCACAGCCTGTGACCACTGCTTGCTCTTGGTGGCCTCGGTGCCAGTCTGGGTTCCCCTACCTTCCATCCCTGTTCTCAGCTCCACTTTTCAGGCCCCAGTGCTGATGGCTTCCGGTCAGTCCATTTCATAGGGTTGAGTGGTGGGGTCACAGGTCTGAGGTACCTAAATTTGGATAAGCACAAGACCCCATGCTGGAACCATGGGACCAGATCTCCTGTGCTGGGACCTGGGAGCCTGCAACTTGAAAAGCTTCCGCCGGATGATTCTAATGATGTGGTGGCTTGGGGACCACTGGTAAAGGAGACAAGATGTCACGAGGACCTCAACTCAGGAAAGGAGATGAGCCACCAGCTGGGCAGTCAGGAGGAGCATCAGACTTGAGTGACAGTTTTGACACAGGTTGTATTCTAACCTGTACCAGGATCCACTCCGAGCCCACTGGCCTGTTTCTCCAAAGCACTGGGGTTGGAATTTAACTCCCGACAGGTCATGATGATGGGCGCGTGTTGGCCCACGATGACTTTTCCTGACTTCTCTGTCCAAATAAATGGTGAGCATTTCATAGTTATGCTGTATAAAAGATCATCCCATCCTTTTGTCTTATTTTTTTTGTGCTAAAATGTTCTTTTAGAAAATAATGGTGATATTAGATGGTAGCTTTAAAAAAAATGTTTTCCTTGGTTATTAACAGTCAAACTGCCCTGGTGGTCTGGTGGTTAAGACTCTATGCTCCCAATGCAGTGGCTTGGGTTCAGTCCCTGGTTGGGCAACTAAGATCTGATATGCCGCATGGCATGGCCAAAAAAAACTAAAAAGAAGAAAAAAATTGTATACGAGTTTCCTGATTAAAAAAATTCAAGGGGCTTCCCTGATGGTCCAGTGGCTAAGACTCTACGCTCCCAATGCAGGGGGCCCGGGTTCGATGCTGGTCAGGAATCTAGATCCCACGTGCCGCAACTAAAAAGATCCCGTGAGCCATAACAGATTTGATGTAGCCAAAATAACAACAACAGCAACAACAACAACAAAACTGGTTGATGAAATCCCCAAACCCAGGAGCCACTAGCCTGTGGGCCAGAGGGGACTGTGAGGGCCAAACGGCAGCTCAGCACCACACATCACATCTCTGGGAAGACAGAGCGGCCTCGTCAAACAACCGAATTGCAACTGGGCTTCGGGAGCCACAGAGGAACTACCTGTCCTCACATAATTGGAAGGATTCAAGGTGGCGGGACTCAGCCCCCGGGTCGCTGACTTCACCTTTTGATAAGATCAGATATTTTCCAACCTCCAGTGACTCACCTGGATGCTTCCTCCGCCTTCCAACCTGTTTGTGTGAAGTACAACCGGCATGCGTTTTTGATGCCTGATGGAACCCTGGATTTCCTACGTTTCCTCTCTTTGTCCTGCCATTGGACCTAGAAATGGGCTATGCGCCCGTTTCATACTTGGCCACTTTGGGGCGGCTAGCTAGTTGGTGTGTCCTGGAGGGAGCTTGTCCCTGGGTCCTCAGGGTCACTGCTCTGTCTGGCGAACCAAGAGGAAGTTCTGGCACTTGTGGTGAATCCCAGAGATGGTGCCTTCTGCATTCTTGGGTGGTACTGAACTTGTTCAAACAGGCTGTCTCCTTGCCTGAAAAAGGGATGCCAGGGCATCATTTTCCCTGGCCCTGTGGCCTGCGTGGCTTCAGCCTCACTTGCGGGCTCTGCTAAAGGCGGAAATTGAGCCAGAGCGGCTGGGATACGCACAAGGGAGTTGGTGTGGCGGTGAAGGACCCGGGGGGAGCACGCCCAGAATCTGTAGCCAGGCGAAGGCCAGGCATGAGCTGCTGCTCATGGCCGGTCCATTGACAGGTCTGGGCAGTGGCTCTGAATACAAGCACCTGGCCAGGGTTTTCCGTGGCCCTAGACTGATGGGTGAACTGTTACATGACCCAGAGTAGCCCCCGGCCCTGCCTCCAGCCCAGTGCGCCCAGACCCCAGGCCCCAGGGCAGAACTTGGCTGGCAAGGAGTTTCCCGCCTGCCTTCAGTTGGTTCCTCCGAGCATTTTCCTCTCCAGTTCCGCCTCCTGTGTTTTCAGTTTTGAGGTGACATCAGGTTTGCTTAGTACCCACTCTGTGTTTAAGTTCTTTGTTTTTTGTCTTCACATGTGTGTATGCTTTGTCCCTTTGACATTTACCTCCCTGGCTTTTCTGCTTTATTTCCCTTTTTACCATGAAGTTTAAAAAAATCTAGGTGTATGTGATTTGCTTCATGTTGATACTGTTTTAAAAAGCACTTTTACCTTCATATTTAACTTCCTGGTCTTCTTTATACTTGTTACTTTTAGGTTATGCTTTTATACTTTGGGGTTAAAAAAACTCATATTAATTTTTCGTTTTTGTTCTGTAAATATTTTCTTCCATTATTTTCATTGTCTCATTTTAATGTATTCGTTTTAAACTTACCTTAACAATTCACTTCTCATTTCATTTTACTTCTGTTACTCCTTTCTCTTAGTTTGCTTAATTGGTGTCCGTGGTTGGCAAAAGGCCTAACTGTAGGTGTGAGAGCAGGAGAAAAGATGTTTGCAAGATGTTGGTTAAAACCAACAAAGGATTCACTGTAAAGAATATACAAGGAATATGCAACAGTAAATAGATAACCCAAGAGAAAAAAGTGCGCAAAAGATAAGGAACAATCGATAGAAACAGATCCAGTGCACCAAACCAGTGAAAAACTGTTTGAGTCAATCGTCAGAGAAACACAAAACTAAAGCGCCAATCCAGTAGCAGTTGGCACCCATCAGATTAGCAAAGGTGAGTAATGACAAGTGTTGGCAGAGACATGGGGACCAGTGGAGAGCCTCCTGGCACAGCTCACTGGATGAAGGAAGCACGTGCTCCCCAGTCCGGACATCCCACGTCTGGGTCAATGTTCCCAACAAAATTCTCACCTGGGTGCATGAGGAGACAGGGAAGGAAGCTCACCCACTTTGGTTGTGGTGAGAGGGTAGCAGTGGCGGAGGTGGCAGGGGCTGGGGACGGGGTGGAGGAATGCCCATCACTGGGAGAATGTGCAGGGAAGTCAGTGGTTGGCATCACGGAGCATACGAAGCCCTTTCAAGCCACAGACAACATGTAACACGGACCTTCAAAACAGATGCGTGAGAAAAATAAGAAACAGATAGGACAGTACCGTGTACAGATGCTACAAATACATTCACACAAGAAACAACACAGCGTTTACAAAAACAGGTATAAACAAAAAGATGCACGTTAGGAGGGTTGCCTGTAGAGGGTAGGGGGGTGGGGGATGGGAGTGAGGAATGTGGAAAAGAGAAAAGAACAAAATGAAACAAGGTGGGTTGGAAGAGGCACTCAGGTGTTCACCTGCAGGAGGCCTTGGTTTTAGGCCAGGTGGCTTTCTTCTTCAAGGGCCAGGCGGGTGGAAGGTGTGCAGGGTTGGCCTCACTTATGAGTGTCGACCTCAGTGGGCTTGCTGCTGCTGCCTCCCAGGTCAGATCCCCAAGGCACCTCTTTGATCCTGGACGTGATGCTCCGAGGACCACCATGACCTGCCCTAATGCTCACATTCTCCATCACAGTGCCTTCCTACTTGGCTGCTGTTCTCATTGTGATACCCTTAAAAAAAAGTATTTAGCAGCATCAGGTCTTCGTGGCAGCACACAGGATCTTCCCTATGATGTTTGGGGTCATTCATTGCCACATGCAGGCTTCTCTCTCGTTGCAATGTGCGGGCTTAGTTGCCTTGCAGAACGTGTGATCTTAGTTCCCCAAGTGAAAGTGAAAGTGTTGGTCGCTCAGTCGTCTCCGACTCTGCAACCCAACTCGGAGCCCGCCAGGCTCCTCTGTCCATGGACTCCTCCAGGCAAGAATACTGGAGTCTGGAGTGGGTTGCCATTCCCTTCTGCAGGGGATCTTCCCGACCCAGGGATTGAACCCAAGTCTCCGGTATCTCAGGCTACCATCTCACCTACAACCAGGGGTCAAACCTGCGTACCCTGCATTGGAAGGCAGATTCTCAACCCCTGGACTGCCAGGGGAGTCCCCCCTGTTGTGATGCCCTTTTAATAAATACATACCCCAACGTGGAGTTAGTTTTCATTGGCCATCGGAAAGCCAATGGGCCTTGGATGACCACCAAGGAAAGAAAGGCATGTAGCCCCCCTTGGTCACTGTCAGGAGAGGCAAATGAATTCACTAGACAAACTCTTCCAAAATTTATAAATAGACACATCTGGGCAAAGCTTAGCTGGATTTCTAAGACTACTTCCTCATGAGTCCTTCCTGATGATCTTGTCCTTAAGATGGAATTGATGCTCTCAGCCCATGGGGACTGTTGTCCTCCATTTCAGCTCCTGGCACTGTGTTTCTGGAACCTTCTTGCCCTTAGAGTAAGCCTAGAGGCTACAAGGAACAGGATACGTCAAGGCTTTGAAAATCCTTTGATGATCTTTGATCACCCTGAGGAGCTCAGGAACTTCAACTGTGTTTGCTCCTGGGTGGGGCTCCCTCTCCCCTTGTTATTGGCTCGCTGGACATTTAGAACCAGTTTAATGAGCACTGATGCCTGATTTTCCAAGAATTGCCTTGTAGGGGGAGAAATCTGGGCCAGGTTAGCGTGGCAACATGCAAATTCAAAGAGGCCACCAGGGAACTTATTAAATTTAAGTCTGACTCTAAACTTTTCATTGCCTGGAGAAAAGGATATTATCACTCATCCTGAGTGTTCCTGACTTGGGCTGCAGACTCAGAAGGAGGAAGCATTACTTGTCCCAGTTACTGAGCCGTTTACCTGTCCAGGAGCGGGGGATGAGGTCATGGAATCCCAGCTTCCAGAGAAACAGGGCAGGTTTCCTGTTGCCAGCTTTATAAACCAAAGTCAGCCCTCCTGAACGATGACGATGCCGGGCCAATTCTGAGGAAGTGCCGACGGTGTAAATTTTTGACATTTGATCTTGGCCAATCGATTAGTCCGTTCCAGCTGGAATTAGGATGAAAGTCTCCTGCTTTCACCCAGGCTCCCTCCTGGATGCTCTCCTGGTTTGTGCCCAGTTGGCATTCTGACACCCGTTGGGTGTGAGAATAACTTTTGCAGGCACAAGCCATGTCTCCTAAGTGATAGGGGCAAGTGCATTGAAATCTGAGTCAGAAGACCTGGATTAAAAACAAAAACAGTTCAGCCATAAAAAAGAATGAAAGAATGCCATTTACAGCGACATGGATGGACTTAGAGATTGTCCTACTAAGTGAAGTAAGTCAGAAAGAGAAAGACAAATATCATACGATATCACTTATACAGGAAGTCTGAAATATGACAAATGAACTTATCTATGAAACAGAAACAGACGCACAGACACACAGAACAGGCTTGTGGTCGCCAAGGTGGGGGAGAGCGAGGAGGGATGGGTTGGGAGTTGGGGATTAGCAGATGCAAACTATTATATGTCGGATGGATAAACAAGGTCCTACTGTGTAGCGCAGGGAACTATATCCAATATCCTGGGATAAACCATAATGGAAAAGAATATAAGGAATGTATGTGTTTGTTTAACTGAGTCACTTTGCTGTACAGCAGAAATTAGCACAGCATTGTAAATCAACTAGCTTCAATAAAAAAGTAAATTCAAAAGGTAAAAAAAAAACCCTTTATTTATATGTAACAAAGGCTCTCATTTTATTTGGATAGTTCAATGGGTTTTGACAAATACACAAATCCCAAATGGCCATCAAAGTCCAGTATAAACGTTTCTATCCAAAGACTTCCCTCAAGATCTTTTGTAGTCAACCCCCGCTCCCACCCCTTGCCGGCAAGCACCGCAGTGTGCTTTCTGCCATTGTGAATTAGTTTTGCCTTTTGTAGAATGTCATCTAAATGGAATAATTCCAAATACACTCTTTTGTGTTTGGAGAAGACCCCCGGTCTCACAATCAGACAACTCCATGACCCTTGGTAGGATACGATTTCCGTCTTCATCCCAGTTTCCTTCTCTGTACAATAAGGATAATAACTTAGAACACCAGTCAACCAAGTGTGGTGGTGCTGGGGCTCTGGAAAGGTTCCAGGTCAGGAGCTCCTCAGAGATCAGGGCTCTCTGCTCGTTTCAGCAAGACTGTGTCCCAGAAGGCTTCCTCGTGCCCCGTCCCTGCACACCTATCCTAGCCGCCCTGGTGCCGTGATCGGCAGGTCCCCACACCCTCATCAAGGAGGACTCCTTTTATTTAAATAAGAGAGGTTCAAAGACACCCCAGGAAAGAAAGGGATGTAGCAATGAGGATCCCCCAGATGGGCAGAGGTGGCCAGAGACTGGGCGGAGGGGAGAGATGAGTGTGGGAGGCATCAACGGAGGCCTGGAGTAGGGCCTTACTGACTCTGGGGCTCAGGACCTTGGGGTTTCTCGAGGGGAGCAAGTGTGAGCAGGAGACGTGTGGGGCTGCCGGACACTCAGGTGAGTGGTGCATCGGGGACACACCCACCCTGCAGGGCACATATACTCACCCCTCTCACACCTACACCCTCATGTGTATTAACATCTCCTTCGGATGAGGCCGTGGGAGATAACGGTATCAAGCACATCCAAATCCTTGCTCCCTGGAGCTCATGTGCTGGAAGATAATTGCACATTCAGGCTGCTCCCCCTCCTTAGCCAGAGATGCAGAGGGTCCTCAATGTGGCCCTGCTGCTAAGTCGCTTCAGTCGTGTCTGACTCTGTACGACCCCACAGACGGCAGCCCACCAGGCTCCCCTGTCCCTGGGATTCTCCAGGCAAGAACACTGGAGTGGGTTGCCATTTCCTTCTCCAATGCATGAAAGTGAAAAGTCAAAGTGAAGTTGCTCAGTCGTGTCTGACTCCTAGCGACCCCATGGACTGCAGCCTACCAGGCTCCTCCATCCATGGGATTTTCCAGGCAAGAGTACTGGAGTGGGGTGCCACTGTGGCCCTAAGTTCCATCCAACAGAGTCGGTCCTGTTAATCCACTCAGCATCTGTTGCCACAGGATGAGGCTGTGCTGCCCCCTGCTGGCCACATGCAGGCAGTGCCAGCTCAGGCTGGAAGGTTCCAGCTTTGCCGCGGGGCTGAGGTA
The DNA here is from genome assembly GCF_000754665.1 of Bison bison bison. Classification (NCBI taxonomy): domain Eukaryota; kingdom Metazoa; phylum Chordata; class Mammalia; order Artiodactyla; family Bovidae; genus Bison; species Bison bison. The sequence continues at coordinate 5,031,475 of NW_011495059.1, read as the reverse complement.
GAAAAGGAACCTACCTTGCTTCCGTCACCTGGGCAGAGCAAACATGGAGGGGCAGGACAGTGTGAAGAACCCTGCCCCAGTGCCCAGATCTCCTTGTCGCTTTCTGCATGCCCTTTTCTTCCCTATAAGTTCCTGGATTTGAAAAGTGAGAGTTGAACCAACTCACGATGTTTTTCTGAGCCGTCTCCAGCACGGCTTCCCACGGCACCACCCTAATGCCCCCTAGCTGTGTAGCTGCTCCAGGGGATTCCTTCTCAGCCTTCCTCCCTCCAGCAGGAATGGAGGGACTCATTTCCCAAATATGAGGATGGAATCTAGCTGACACCTAAGAAGGCCAACTACTTGAGGCCAGAATGCGGGAGACGACGGCCAGTAGGCACAGGGGGAACCCAGCCTCAGCCCTCGCAGCCCAGGGCCAGATGACCGTGAAGACACTGTCTTGGAAGCGGATCCTCCAGCCTCAAGCCCCTTTTGAATCACCCTCACCTGAGGCCCAGATAGCAGAGACAACACATTGCTTCTGTGCCCTGTCCAAATTCCTGACCCACAGAGCCTGTGGACATGATAAAGAGGTAGTTTCATGCCACCAAGTTCTGGGGTGACGGTTATGCAGCTCCTAGAGCACCATGATAATCATTTAATTAGACCCAGACTGTGGTGGCCTAAATGGGCTCCTGGAGCTGGGACCCACCTTGGTAAGGCTGTTTCTTTGGGAGACCGGGTCCCCTTCTGGCCAAGCGGCCTGGAGCTCCGGGCGCCTCCATCCCCTGAGATTCCTAAGGGGCTGGTGACCCTGAGCTGGTCAGCTCCTTGTTCTCCCAGATTGGGTCTGTTTGATCCGTGTTTCATTCGAACAGGAAAGCAAGGTTTTGTGTGACCACCATTTCGTCTGAAGGGTCTTAAATGGAGGAGTGACACACCCAGACCTGGAATTACAGGAAGAGTCACGCACGTGGGGTGGGAGTGGACCCGAGGGAAGGCAGGGACACCGTCGAGTTCGAGGTTGCAGGGACATCGCCCCTTTCTTCCTTGGAAGGAGGAACTGAGGCTCAAGGGCCAGGGGCCATGGCCAAGGTGGATGCATGTTGTGCTGGATCCCTGTCCCCCCCAGGCTTGCCTGTGTCCTCGGCGGGCGGCGGACCCGCGGGATCTGCGCAGGGGGAGGCCAGTTCCAGCCCCGAGTCCTGCCCGTGTTGCACAGCTGAGTGTTCCTAGCACGCCCGCAGCGCCGGAGGAGGCGGCGGGACGCTCGGGCCGGTGCTGCGCGCGGCGGCCGCTAGGAGGCGCAGGCGCCCCGCGTTTGCGCGGCCCGGACTCTGCAGTCCCGGCTCAGGGTCCTGAGATCGCGAGGGCCCACGGTTCCTACCGGGGCCCCCTCGCCCCCTCTCGCCACCTTCCCAGTGGACACGCTCCCCGCTGCGTGCCCGTGCCCCGCCAGGTCCTTGAATCTTGAGCACCTCCCGGAGGAAGACATGACTGTCCCCAGTTGACAGTTTGTGATGCTACAAACAGCTGAAATCGAATAATAACCCCTTAACCTTTATGGAGTTCTAATCATTGACCTGGTCTGCCAGGATCCTTCAGAGGGGAGCTGGGGCCGACAGAGGAGGGTGAAAAGCCAGCTTTGGGGAGGTGGCCGCCCTAGGAGCCCCCTGCCCCAACGTCGGGCTCCTTGCAAATCTGAGGACCTGTAGGGAGAGCAGGTGGGCCAGGTGGGCGGTAGTAAAATCTTAGGGCCAATGGGATGTGTAGCCCACCCCCCCCACTGGGCACCCCGTATCTGCATTTTTGCCCCTGTGGCCATACTTTCTCTGCAGCCTAAAGTGGCTGGAGTGCCTGGTTAGTGGCCAGGAGCATTGTGGCACTCACCAGGGTCATGATGCTCAGAGCTACAGCCTGACCACAGAGTGGTGCCCATCTGTGCCAGGGGCATAAGGTGGAGGCCATGGCCACAGCCAAGGGCTCGAGGGGCCTGACTCCAACCCAGTCCACACTGAAGACGAGCCAGAGAGCAGTACTGGCTGGGGAGGCAGCCGTGGCAGGAGGCAGTGTGGCAGGTGGTTAAAAACCTGGACTTGGAGCTGCAGTGCTGAGGTTCATGACCGGCTATCACCACCTCCCAGCTGTGGGTCTTGGGCAGGAGGCTGAGCCCCTTGCTTTCAAAAGAAGGTGATAATAGACTATCTCTGCATAATTCATGCCTTTTTGTGTGTATATTTTATGATGCTTTGGCATCTTGGTATCTTGCAGCCCAGGAAGGCTCTGCCTCTCCCAGGGCTAGGAAATTCCCAGCAAACAACTAACCAGAGTGCGCCTTTCACCTGCAAACACATCCATCCAGAACCGATACCCCAACCATCTCCTTTTTTCTAACTTGCAAACCAAGCTGATATTTGCCCTGCCCTCCATCACCTGCGGGCCGGGCACAGGTGCAGCTAGTGACAAGCCCAGTAGCCCATGTTCTTAGTCACTTAGTTGGGTCCAACTCTTTGTGACCCCATGGATTATAGCCCGCCAGGCTCCCTCTTTCCATGGGATTTTCCAGGCAAGAATACTGGAGTGGGTTGCCATTCCCTCCTCCAGGGGATCTTCCCGACCCAAGGATTGAACCTGGGTTGATCTGCATTGGGGGTGGATACTTTACCATCCGAGACAGTAGGGAAGCCCCCAGTAGCCTGGAGCCCACTAAATTATTCAAACCAGCCAATCCCAAACAGCTTACCTTGTCTCACCCATCACTTCCTGTGCAAAGCACAGTGAAGGCTCTGGTCCTCGCTCTCCCCTCCCTGCTCCTGCCTCCCAACTGACTCTGGTGCTTCCCCCCATGGTCCTGTGTGGTGGGCTATGCCACCTCCTCTCTGAAACTGATTAGTAAACTCTTCTTTCAAGACATTGTCTCCCTGTCTGTCAAGCTACCATACCAGATTACAACAAAATCCCGGGTACATGTTAAAACAACCTCATAAGACTGGCCGGGATGAAACGACCTAACTCTTCTAAAATGCTTACGACAGTTCCCGACACACCTGGATGCTAGGCCAGGAGGAGCTATTATTATTACACTCCCCTATCCTGTTTGCACCAGCTGCCACCCTCTGGGCGCTGGTGCAGCACGAGGTGCAGGCAGCGCCAGGCGCCTGGTCACAGGTCACCCAGGTGTTCCCTTCCCTTGGCAGGGGTGCCAAGCACCCGAAGCTAACAGTGAGAGCCAGGTGAGGACGGAGGCTTCTTGGGCCCAGAAGAGGGGTCCCACCTCTGCCATTTGGCTGCAGGGGCTAAATCCCTAATCAAGCTCTCCAGCAACCCCCTCCCCATAACCTTGAGAACCCCAGTTCAGGTGGAAAAATCCCCCCTTGATAATTACCCCCAATGATAATATCTCAATCATAGTGCAGTGAGCCGGCGGGCACTGTGCTGGCATCTTGTATCAGCCATTCTCAAACATTTCGGCCTCAACAGCTCTTCACACTCTTAAAAACTACTGAGGATCTCAGCGCTCTTGTTAATGTGGGCCATATCTATCACGATTTAGCACTCGAGGAGTTAAAACTGAGAAACTGTGATCATATTTGTTCTTCATTTATTTCAAATCACCATAACATAAACACATTACATGTTCACATAAATATTTTATGAAGAATAGTGGTATTTCCCAACACAAATATTTTAGGGAGAAGGGAGCATGGCATTGCTGTACATTTGTGCAGATCTCTATCATGTCAGGCTTAATAGAAAACAGCTGGGTTCTCGTAGCTGCTTCTGCCTTCGAGGTTTTGAGATATCACATGTCATGTCATCTCTGGAACACTACACTGAGAGTCAAAAAACTGTTTACTTGAGAATAGAAATAAAGTACTGTCTGAGTATTGTTATGACAATAGTTTTAACTATCATGGACATTCTGGAAGGATCTCGGGGTCCCCCAGAGGTCCGCAGGTCATACTTTAGAAACTACTGGCTTATATACATCCTAATATGCCCCAGCTTGACAGATGACGAAAGCGAGGCACGGGAGGATTAAAGCAACTTGCATCAGGTCATGCAGCTGGAATTCAAGGCCAGGTCGCTTGGGTGGGAGCCGGGGGGCAGGTCACTGGGAAAAGCCCTTGACTTTGGTGTCCATGGCCCTAGCATTCAGCCCTGAGAGACAGGGCCGAGCCTGGACACAGACAAAGCAAGCTGGGCAGGATGGACCCGCGGGGAGGGGAGCTGGGTCTGGAGTGAGGGGGTGGTTGGGGAGGGCCCGGGGGATCCGTTAGTCACCAATGGTCCTGGTGACAGGGCTGGAGAAGGCAGCTGGCGGCGGATGCAGCCTCCAGCTGGAAAATCAATAGGTGATCAGCGCTCCAGGGGCAGCGCTGTTCATCAGGTGCGTGGGGACGCAGGGCAGGGGCGGGGGGCCCGGAGGAAGTATCACTGACCCCCGGCAGGATTGATCAAACAGCCAGACACCCAAGGCCAAACTCACTAATAAAGTGAGACGTTCAGCTCAGCCAGGCGGCTGCTGGCTGAAGGTCTTAAAAAAACCGCTTAGCTGAGGAGTTCTTGCTAAACTGTCTTTGTTTCTTGAGGCCAGTGAGGGGGAGGACTAGCTGAGGGAGGCCTGGCTTGGCTGCGGTTTGACTTGCATCTCTTGGCTGGATGTGGGCCTGGACCACAGAATCCCAGAGCCCGTGTGTGGGTGCATGTGTGTGTGCTGGCTACGGCACACACCACTTACACATGCCATGTGTGTGCACAGACATGCACGCACTATAGCACATATGTGTACCAATTTGCCTGGGCATGTTTGTGCATGCATGTGCAATGCTATAACATGTATAATAGCCACACAACACACATGCACAGACATGTTACAGCCATATACACACATGGATACCTTGCATGTTTGTGCATGCATGTACAAGTCCCAAGCATGTATCATGGCTACGTCACAATGCACATGTATGCATGCCACCACACTCATGTGTGCACACGTGTGGCCATGCATGTGTGCATGTGAGTACACTTGCTACATGAATGTGCACCCACAGTAGCACACATGGGTGCATTTGAGGGCAGGGCATGTGTGCCTGTGGGTTAAACCGTTTCTTCTGCACTTTCCACTGCATTTTCCACCTTCCTCTGCCTCTAGCCCCAAAGATGCAACGTTTGTTATGAAAGTTATTATTATGGGAGGGAGTGGAGAGAGAAGTGGAAACTGGAAAACTGTATCTAACAGGCCAAAGTGTACAATAGAGAGAAAAAGTGTAGATGTGGAAAGGAAGAGGGGAGAGAAAAAACAAAGAGAAAAATTCTACCAGTATTTGGGGCAATTAGGTGGGCTTCCCTGGTGGCTCAAAGAATCTGCCTGCAGTGCAGGAGACCTGGGTTCAATCTCTGGGTCAGGAAGATCCCTTGGAGGAGGAAATGGCAACCCACTCCAGTAATCTCGCCTGGAGAATCCCATGGACAAAGGAGCCTGGTAGGCTATGGTCCATGGGGTTGAAAAGAGTCAGACACAACTGAAGTGACTTAGCATGCAGGTGGACCAAACCAGTACCAGTGGGATTAGAATGGACTTGACATTTTGCAACTTGAGGAATAGCAGGACGACAGAGGCTGTTCTGTTAGCAGAATAAAGAGCTTGGGGGAGTGTACTGATTTAAATAATGGAACCCCAAATGATATGTCTACCTGGAACTCGTGGTCTGCTATGGTCTGTCCCCCCCCACCCTCACCAAATTCATGTGAAATCCTAGCCCCCAAAGGTGATGGTATTGGGAGGTGGGGACTTTGGGAAGTGATTACGTCATGAGAGTGGAGTCCTCATGAATGGGACTAGTGCCCTTATAAAAGAGCCCCACAGAGCTCCTAGTCCCCTCTACCATGTGAGAACATGGGGAAAGATGATGCTATGAACCAGAAGAGGACCTTCACAAGAACCATGTCAGCACCCTGATCTCAGACATCCAGCCTCCAGAACTGTGAAGAAGACATTTCTGTGGTTTATAAACTCCCCTATCTGTGGCATCTCCTTATATAGCCCAGACAGACTAATAAATAACCTTATTTGGGAAAAGCGTCTTTGCAGATGTAATTAAGGTAAGGGTCGCAGGATGAGATCATTCTGGATTATTGGATTACCTGGTGGTGGTGGTGGTGTAGTCGCTAAGTCATGTCCGACTCTTTGTGACTCCATGGACTGTAGCCTGCCAGGCTCCTCTGTCCTTGGGGATTCTCCAGACAAGAATACTGGAGTGGGCTGTCATGCCCTCCTCCAGGGTTTTCCCGACCCAGGGATCAAACCTGTGTCTCTTACATCTACCTGCACTGGCAGGGGGTTCTTTACCAGTAGTGCCACCTGGGAAGCCCTCATATCCTTCAGAAGGAACCAATCCTCCTGACACCTTGATTTTGAACTGGCCTCCAGAACTGCGAGACAATACTTTGCTGTTGCTTTAAACCATCACATGTGTGATACTTTGCTATGCCAGCGCTAGGAAATTTATATATGTGGGGGGACTGTTCTGGAAGAAGTGAGAATTGACATGCGAAGGGGGCTTCCACTCAATCTGTGACCCTGGAGGAATGTGGGACCTACAGACGCGGAGCCTTCCAGCTCTTAGCGAAGAGGATTTTCTACAGCCCAGATTCCAGGGCTGGGCTGGGCTGTGTTTTGAAGGAGACACATTTCAGCACTCCATTGCTGATATGGCCCTAAGGGAGCTTAAGCATCTGTTACATAGTTGGATTTGTTAGCCCTTCTCTAGCCTTGAGAGTCTGTGCACTGGTGCAAAGAAAGAAATACAGTTCTAGATGGATGGCAGAGGACCTAGAGTGGGCAGCCAGGTAGGTGTCCTGATTGATGGCGGTGTTTTGGTAGAGAAATGGGTCTATGGGAGAGGAGGATGCTGAGAGACTGACTGCTGGGTGGGTGGAGCATCTCCTGGGCTCTGTCCTTGGTGAGACCCCTAGAGCACCCCTCAAGGTCCCCTTCTCTGCCAGTAAAGCCGTCTCCACGTGGACGTTGCCTTGGACACGATAGGTGTTCATAACCCTGAAGGAACCACACTTCTCTATGAGCTATGGTATTTCTCAACCAGAAACGTGCTCTCCATATCCGTTAATGTTGGTTTGATAGTCTCTTCCCCTTTCTGTACCAGGAACTGGTGTGGACAGAATTCATCATGCCGTGGACTGGTACATGTAACTGTTCAGGCAGAAAAAAAAAATGAACTTTTTTTTAATGTTTACCTTCCCTGGTGTCTCAGCCAGTAAAGAATCTGCCTGCAACGCAGGAGATCCAGGTTCAATCCCTGGGTTGGGAAGATCCCCTGGAGAAGGAAATGGCTGCTCACTCCAATATTCTTGCTTGGAAAGTCACCTGGACGGAGGAGACTGGCGGGCTACAGTCCATGGGATCACTAAAGAGTCAGACATGACTTACCGACTAAACCACCGTCTTTCACACTGGCAGTGGATGCTGGTGTGGGCGAGGGGAAATGTCGTAACCGTGTGTTCGTTTGTTTGCTTTTGTTGCTGACTAGTCGCTCAGTAGCATCTGACTCTTTTGTGACCCTGTGGACTGTAGCCCGCCAGGCTCCTCTGCCCATGGGATTCTCCAGGCAAGAATACTGGAGTGGGTTGCCATGCCCTGCTCCAGCGGATCTGGGAGTATGAGCCTCATAATGCTTATGGAGAAAGATTCAGAAATGTCATTGAGACATAAAACCTGAGTAGTGGCTTTGGGTTTCTTAGTCTTCAAAACTCAGCCAGGCAAGAAACGCAAGTTTTTGTTGTTTTGTATTTGAATCTGGTTTCTGTCTCAAAACTGCCCCCTCCTTCCCTATTAGGCAGAAAACTAACCAATTAAGCAGATAATTATTTCCAGTTAATTCAAGATAAACTCACCACTCGAGAGGGTCTCCAGCCAGTTGAAATTTCTTCTCTAACCCCCTCCTTCCTTGGGAGACAGTGTATTTGGAGGTGGTGGGTGTGTCGTACGGAGTCGGTTTCTGCTGGATCATCACCCCTTTCCCCCACTGGTGTCTGTGGCGGTGGCTGCTGGCCAGCGCTGCATTTGTCTGATGTTTGGGGGTCCCAGTCCTGTGTCTCAGCTCACTTCCCTGTTCTCAGAAGCACAGAGATCTTGGATTGTCTGTCCACGCTACTCCGGAGCCCCGGAACATGTGGGCTTAGGCTGATGTACAGACTTGATATATATATATATATATATCTCCTTCTGCCAACTCTGCTAGCACAACTGAGGATTGCAGACAGGAAATGGGGCCCAGGTTGCCTTTGCTTTCAAATCCCCAATCTCATTGGAGGTCCCATACTGAGCACTAACCCTGAGCAGCCTGCAGCACGCATGTCTTTTCCTGGAGTCTATCATCTGCTTCTAACTTTCCCCTCCGTTCTCTGATCCCTCTCTTCCTCCTAGCTCAGACCATTTTCAGTGTTCTTTTTTTCTTTAGTAATTAATTAATTTTTGGCTGTGCGGGGTCTTCATTGCTTTCCAGGGCTTTCTCTAGTTGCGATTCGCAGGCTTCTCATTGCAGGAGCTTCTCTTGTTGCAGAGCACGAGCTCTGGGGTGTTTTGGCTCAGTAGCTGGCGGTTCATGGGCTTAGTTGCTCCGTGGTATGTGGGGTCTTCCTGGACCAGGGATCGAACTTGTGTCCCCTGCATTGGCAATGAAGTGAAGTGAAAGTCGCTCAGTCGTGTCCGACTCTTTGCGACCCCATGGACTATACAGTCCGTGAAATTCTCCAGGCAAGAATACTGGAGTGGGTAGCCTTTCCCTTCTCCAGGAGATCATCCCAACCCAGGGGTCAAACCCGGGTCTCCCGCATTGCAGGTGGATTCTTTACCACCTGAGCCACAGGGGAAGGCCAAGAATATGGATTCTCAACCACTGGACCACCAGGGAAGTCCCATTTTCCTTGTTTTAATTCCCCAGGTGCAGGAAGAAACGCTCCTTCCATAGGCACTCTTCTGCATCGTCCCTTTTGAACCTAAAAGTCAGAATTCCCCCCTCGGTTTTTCTCTTCTGCCTCACTCAGCCCCCTCTGGGAAGCTGGTGCCTGGGTGGGAGAGTTCGAGGGTGGGGGTGGGGGGTGTGAAAGGCAACAAGTTTCACATAATATTCACCCTTTGTGTTCCACTCAGGAAATATTCACAGCAGGTAAACTCCTGGAGACAGAGGTGGGCTAGAGATGACTAGGGCTGGGAAGAGAGGGGAATTGAGCCATTGCTAATGGGTACAGATTAGTTTTGGGGGATAAGGTTTTAGAGATGGGAGGTGGTGATGGTCGTACAACATTGTGAATGCCATCAATGCCATTGAATCGTACACTTAAAAATGGTCAAGATGGCAAATGTTATATATATTTCACCCCAATAAAAAATAGTTAAAAAAAAAAGGCAACAGGGCAGAAAAGTCCCGTAATAATGAATACTTGAAAAGGGCTTTCTGACCCTGAACAGAGCCTCCACCCAGGGAAAACAAGTCTCTGAAAAGCCTCCCCCAGGTGTTCAAGGTCGTGTGTGAGGAGGAGGTGGGTAGCAGCCTTGTGTGGGGCAGGGAGACCCAGGGACAACATGAGTATCCATCTGGGGATGGGGGTGGGGTGGGATGAAGAACAAGCCCTGCTCTGAGCATGTGCAGATGCGGAAGATATTGACAAAGTATCGTCACGGGAGCAGAATTATGCGTAGTGGCACCATTTGTGCAGGAACACCTGTATATTTGGAGCGGGTGTGAATTTGCTGGATGCTTGCGGGAAAGACAGTGAGGCCTCCTTCCTGCTCGCCCTCCCTCCCTCCCTCTTGTTACCAAAGGTTTCTATTCGCCTTCATCACCATTCTCTCCTCTTTCACTAGTGTGGGTTTCCAATCTACATTTCTGCTAGGAGTGATCATCTCTTTAGTCTTTTTTTTTTAATTGGTAATTTTTAAAACCTTTATTTTCTTTTTTTAAAAATTGAGTTGATTTACCACGTTGTGTTAGTTTCTGCTATTCGGCAGACGAATCAGGTTACACGTGTATCTATATATGCATTCTTTGCCACGCTCTTTCTATTACCGTCTATCACGGGATTCTTAGTATAGTTCCCTGCACCACACAGAAGCACCTTCTTGTTTATTCTCTGTCTACTAGTTTGCATCTGCTAATTTCAACCCCCCAACTTTTCCCTCTCCCACCTTTCCCCCTTGTCAACCAAAAGTCTGTTACCTATGTCTGTTTCTGTTTTGTAGGTAAGTTGAGTCGTGTCATATTTTAGATTTCCCATAAAAGTGATATCATTCTTTCTCTTTTAACATTAAAAAATGGTGAGAAATAGCTAACATACAGAAAAATGCATAAGACATATATGTCCAGTTTAAATCAGACACCCAAGCACCAACCATCTAGGTCAAGGAATTGGAGAGTGCCTTCTCCCCAGTCCCACCCCCGCCCATGTTTTCCTCCCCAGTCAAATCCTCTAAGAAGTAACTATTATCCTTAATCTTATAAGAATCATCGTTGCTTTAAAAAAATCTTTTTATGCTTAAACAGTCTAAGATGGATAAAATAACTACAAAAAGAGTACTGAGAATTACTGTGTACATTTCACTCACTTCCTCTAATAAAAAGATCTTCTATAACTGTGGCGTGGTTATCAAACAAAGAAATTCATATTAGTACAATGCTGTGAACTGACCTGCAGACTTCACTTGGAGTTCACTGGTTTTTCTACTTAGGTTGTTTTTTTGCTGTTGTTATTGTTCCAGGATTCAGTCTGGAATCCCACGTTGCGTTTAGCTGTTGTGTTCTCTTGGTTTCTTTGACTCTGTGACATTTTCCCACTCTTTCTTTGGTTTTCATTACCTTGAAAGTTTTGAAGAGTCCTGATGAGAGATTTTGCATTATCCTTGGTCTTTCCTGGTGGCTCAGGTGGTAAAGAATCTGCTTGCAATGCAGGAGACCTGGGTTCCATCTGTGGGTTAGGAAGATCCCTACAGAAGGAATGGCAACCCACTCCAGTATTCTGACCTACAGAATCCCATGGACAGAGGAGCCTGGCAGACTACAGTCCATGGAGTCACAGAGTCGGACATGACTGAGTGACTTTCACTTTGCTTTTTAAAATAATTTTCCTCTCCTAACTATGGATCCCTTATACATAGTTCCCCAGTATAGTTTAGTTTACCTATTTTGAATTTTATATATGTGAAACAATATCATATATTCTTTTGCATTTTTTTAAATTTAACATTACATTTTTGAGGGATTCATCTGTGTTTTTGTGAGTCGTTGCAGTTCATTTCCTGGCTGAATATTATTCCATTGTATGGCTCTATTATAGTAATAACAGGACAATGGCTATAATTGAACAATTTTCCATTTGATAGACTTTTGGATTATTTCCTGTTTGGGACTATTGCAAACAATGCAGCCAGGTGCATTTTTATTACATGTCCCTGAAGTCCTGGGACCCCATTTCTCTAGGGCAAATTTCCAGGAGGGATGATCTGGGTCACAGAGCATGTGTATCTTCAGCAGGACCAAATACTGCCAGACCAGTTTCCCAAATGGTTGCACCAATGAACAGCCCCACTTGTCATGTTTGAGAGTTCCCCAGTGCCACACCACCAGTTTTGGAAATCAAATTGAATCAGTGAGGGTCTCTTTGTGAGGCTCTGAGTTTGCGGCCGTCAGTGCCAGCGCCCCTGAGCCCCCTCCAGCCCTCCCTCCGGGGGTGTAGCCCCCCGTCCCTCTTCCCTTACTTCCCTTTTTTTGCTACAAGCCTTGGAGGCCTTGCCCTCCAGACCCTCCAGCTTTATCATCTCCAGGAGTCTGTACAGAAAGGCGGCAACAACAGCAAATCAAATAAAACCAAATGAAAACAACAACAAACCCAGGCGGAAATGAACATCTTCGGGATTACAAGAGGCAGCAGGGTGCGGTAGATAAGAGCTTGGCTTTCAGGCCCGACTGCTGGTTCAGCTACCCACTGGACTCTGCGCCTCAGTTTTCTAATCTGAAAATGGGGTATAATAGTATCTACCTTATGGGGTTATTAGAAGTATTAAACGAGTGAATGGACATAAAGTGCTTAAACAGTGCCTGGCACGTAGTCAGTGCTATGGAAGGGGTAGATATATTATTACCCTGCTGGTGTATCTATATCTGCCCACAGAAAGTTCTAGAGTAATGGTGCTACCTCGGAAGTCAAGTGGACTTATAAGAGACAGACTTCCTCTTTTTATTTTGTGTACTTTCATATTACTTAAAATTTAAAAAAAATGTATTATCTTCATTTTTTTAAAGAAATTTTAACTCTATAGAAGCAAAAGATAAGCTTTTGGAAGAAAATGATAAGATTTGCACCATTTAATGTAGAATACAGGAAGTGACAGAGGGCCATCAATCTCCGTTTCACAGTGTGTGTGCTTTGAAAGCTGAATTTATGAGTATGCCTGCATTTGGGGTTGGACTTGCCTGCTCCCCTAGATCCAGGGTTCCCTAAATCTCTGCCGGACACGGTGCAGGGACTGAGCCCTGGCCTACAGCTCTCCACACCCACCTACCTCAGGCCCCCCAGAGCCCCCTGCCTCCCTGCACCTGCCCTGGTTGCCAAGGAAACGGCCCTTTATTGAGTGGAGCCATCCCCACCCTAGCCCAGTGATTTGTCCTTGTCTAATTATTATTACTCTTTGCATTTCCTCTTTGGATGAGTAATGGGGGAGGGTCGGGGGGTGGGAGGGCACCAGAGCCCAGGAGCAGTGATTTGTGGGGTCGGCAACTCATCTTTGAGAGGAGGACATTTATCTTTCTGGAAGCAGAGAACCGCCCAGTGGAGACGATTCCACGGTTCCCGTGTGGATTTGTTGGTGTGTTTATATGCTGGTTCCACCCACCTGGAACGAACGTGCGTGTGGACTCATGGTGTGGGAATGTATGTACAATGTGTGCCAAGCAAGCAGACTTCTTCTAGCCAGAAGTGGTTACTGTGTGCTTACTGTGTACAGATCCCAAAGCTGTGTGCACACGTCTGTATACGTTTGCATGTTAGACACAGCTAACTTGGCGTGTCTGCTTGTGTGCACCTGGGGTCTCCACGTTGTAGACAAAGTGAGGAAAATCTGTGTGGGTCTGCCCATCTTCGTGTGTGCACATCATCTACATAACTAGCAAATGTGTTCGTTTTAAAGAAATATTTATTTGTTGTATTTATTTATTTGGATTGTGTTGGGTCTTAGTTGCGGCATGCAGGATCTTCATTGCATCGTGCGGGATCTTCGTTGCAGTGCATGGACTCTCTAGTTGTGGCGTGTGGGCTCTGGAGCACGTGGCTCTGCAGCCCATGGGCTTAGCAGTTGTGGTGCACGTGGGCCCAGCTTCTCCGCAGCACGTGGGATCCCAGTTCCTGGACCAGGGATCGAACTGGCATCCCCCGCATTGCAAGGTGAATTCTTAACCCCTGGACCGCCAGGGAAACCCCAAATGTGTTTGTGTCTTTATGTGTCTCTGTGTACATAGACTACATTCTGTTTTTCAAATGGGGGGTGGTGGGGGGCGCTTCTCTTTGAGAGGGCTGTCCTCATGTCTGCATCTGGGCACGTTGTGTGCCTTGCTATGAAAACCACAATGTAGGTCAGAGATGCCTCAGATGAAGACAGGGCTTGGATAAATGCACCACCCATTTTGGTAGCTGGGAGAGATGCAAATAAAGGTCCCCACTCCTTTGTTGCTGCCTGAGTCCATGCCCTCTGCATGGGACACTGCAGTTTCTTCTACTGGAAGGTGAAGTCTCTGTCTCCACCCTTTTGAACTGAACTGGACTTGAGACTGGCGTTGGGCCCTAGAATGAGGTAGAAGGGACAGGGAGCCTGTTCTGACCCTAGATCCCAAGATGCCTCATTGTTTCTACTAGCTATCTTAGAACTCTTCCCAGTTGCCATAGGAACAAACCTGAGCTACCCCAACGGAGGATGAGGGACTTTGGCCACCAGATGAAGAGGAGCCCCGTGACCCCAGCTGAGCTTTCCTAGACCATCTTATAGCCACCTGCTTGGCAAACACTTGAGAGAGTCCAGCCGAGGTCAGCGGAGCTGCCCTACATTGCTGGCAGCTGACCAGACACAAAAGCAGGCATGCTGACCCACGTACTTGTGAGCAATAATAATTATTTTAAATCTCTCAGTATTGGGATGATTTATTATGCAGCTGTATTGTGCTAACACCTAACTGATGGTAACTAGCAACCCTGCATGGACACGTAGATAGCTGCACCCACAGTGAAAGCATATCCTTCAGATATACACATTGAGTGGGTAGCTCTGTATACGGGGATTATTAGTTATTTATCTATTGTGTATGTGTCTGACTCTGCGAGACCATGGACTGTGGCCCACCAGACTCCTTTGTCCTTGGGGATTCTCCAGCAAGAATACTGGAGTGGGTTGCCATTCCCATCTCCAGAGGATCTTCCCAACTCAGGGACTGAACCCAAGTCTCCCACATTGTAGGCGGATTCTTTACTGTCTGAGCCACCAGGGCTTTGTAACAAATTTCCCCCTAATTTGGAAGTTTAACACAACAAATATTTATCTCACAGTCTCTGTGGATCAGAAATTAGGACATGTCTTGGCTGGATGCCTTGGGTTCAAGGTATCTCATAGTGTCGCCATCAAAGTAGTGAGCCCTAGGGTCACACAGAAAAAGGCCCCTCCTTCCTGGGAGAGTAAGGGTTCCTGCCCCTCCTCAAGCTTCAGGATGTACTTTCTGAAACCCTTGCTAGGGAGCTCATGGGGAGAGCTTCTTTTCTAGGCCAAATGGCCTCAGCTCCATTGCCAGGGCCAGGATGCAGGAGGAAGGCATGCTTATGTCAATCAAAAAGCATATCCACACACGTGGATATTCATAGCACTTTTATTCATAATAAAGCAAACAGGACAAGATCCAAATGTCTTTCAGCCATAGAATGGATTTGTTGTTGTTGTTTAGTTGCTAAATCGTGCCCAACTCATTGTGACCCTGTGGACTGTAGCCCACCAGGCTCCTCTGTCCATGGGATTTTCCAGGCAAGAATACTGGAGTGGATTTCCATTTCCTCTCCAGGGGATCTTCCTGACCTAAGGATCGAACCTGTGCCTCCTGCATTGCAGGCAGATTCTTTACTGCTGAGCCACAGTGGGAAGCCCATAGAATGGATACACTGAAGCATATATACTCAGTGGAATACTATACAGCTATACAAATGAAGTCTCATTATATACAATAGGAGGAATCTCCTGGACACCATGTTGAGCCAAACCAGCTAGAAACAAAAGATGCTATGTGTTGGTCTCTTTCTGTCAATTTCTAAAAACAGATGATGTAATTTACACCACAAAAGCGAGAAAGTATTGTGCTTGTGGGGTAGTGACTGGAAGGGGATGTAAAGGGCTGGGGTAATGTTCTGCTCCCACCTTAAAATCTGGTTGCTGCTTTCACAATTGTGTTCATTTTGTGAAACTCTACACATACAGCTTTTGTCCATTTCTGTATGTATGCTGTACTTGAGTTAAAAAAAAATGAGCTTAACAAAAAGATACAGTAGAGAAAATAAAACAGGATTTCCAGGGTTTGGGGAAGGGGAGAAAGGTGACAGATAGAGCTGGGGAATTAGCAGGGACCAGACCACATTGGGACTGATAAGCTGTATTGAAGATGTTGAACTTTTTCCCGTGAGCAGTGGAGGGTCTCGGGAGTTGTATGCAGGCGGAATCTGTATTTAGATGTTCATTGAGCAAAGCTCCTCCTGGAGCTGGAGCTGAGAAAGGATGCTAGGCAGAAGAATGGCAGTTGGGAGACGGGTTAGGACACTCTTGACATGGTCCAGGGAGAGATGATGGAGGCTTGGGTTCGTGGGAGGCAGTGGAGATGGACAGAAGTGCCGGTGGAGGGTTCCTTAGGAACGGGAGCTAACAAAGGTTGGAGGACTTAGATCTGGGGGCTGTGTGGAAGCCTGGGCAGGAGGAAGTAAGAGAAGGTCAATGAGGGAAAATAGTTTACAGACCATTGCTTCTATCTCCAAGCAATAGAAACTGACTGTAGAGCAGACATGAAATTTAGGCAAGGCTTCAGTGGGGCCCTGCTGGGAGCAGCTGGGAGTGGGAACAAACTACAGGTCCCCTTGCTTGCTCGCTCCCTGAGGAGGCGGCAGGCTTGTTCCTTATGTTGATGAGGGTGGGGGTGTGTCCAGGGGTCGGCCAGAAGGTGACTTAGAGGGTTTGCCTACCTCTTTGGTGGTGGTGTGTGCAGGGGGCACGTGCAGTACCCTGCTTTGGCTCCAAGGCTCCTCAAAAGTAGCAGTTGGGTTTTTTACACTTCGTATCTTTTGGGTCCAGAATTTATCCCAACTGCACCTGCAGGCAGTTATATTTAGTCCCAACAGTTTCTCTGTATTTTGTTGATCTAGGAGAGGTATGTCCAGGTGCAAGCATTGAAACACTGCTGCAAAAAGTCCCAGATTTCAGGCCTGTCTCAAAATGAGACACATATCTTTTTTTGCAAAATTTACTGAGGATAACAAGCACGCCTGGAACTTGACTAATAAATATAGTGGCTTTAATCCTCGGTCTGGGGTTGGGAGGCTGGCCCCGAGGCACTAATGATTCCTGCATGTAGGCGGTCTTCCAGAAGGTCAGGTAAGAACCTTAGCTAGAGAGAGGCAGCTTTTAGGAAGGTGGGCAGAGTGTGTTCCCTGTGTGCTCTTTTTTCTCTAGGAAGTTGGGTGTTGGCCTCCTGAGACTTCGGGGCAGCCCCTGCTCCACCCCTTTCTTCTAAGTCCCTACCCATTCAGAATCATCTTTCAGGACCAACCCCATCCTCCTTTCAGCTACATACTCTACCCTTTGTTTTAGTCCTGTTCCTGCTTGTGCTTTTTGAGCTCTGAATTCTGTATTTGTCAGGAATGATTGACTTGTGTAATTGACACATCTAGAAATATGTCTGCCTTCAGGAAGAACTGGATCCAGTGGCATCAGGAATCTGCTCTGCTTTCCCTTTCAGCACTTTTCCCTTTCCGAGTTCTTGATTCTCAGCCAACATGCCTACTCCAGCCTGAGACTTACCCCTTCACTGTTTAACAATCCAGATCTAAGAAGACGTAAACATTTTCATAGTAGTTCCATAAACTAGCCTGAATCTGCCTCTCACTGGGGTGAACCAGGCATGTATCCATGCTCATGCTGAATGCTGAGTCATTCAAACCACATGACCTGACAGTGAGAGAGGACAGAGTAAAATCGTGGGTCTGGACCCAGAGTGAAGATCAATGGAAGCGGGGCAGCCAGGACCCGTAGGTATAGGCCACAGATCCCTTCTCATCCCTGCATCCTTGCTGTATCCTTCCCCCCCACCCCCAGTTATTCATTCCTTTGGCTGGGTCAGGTCTTCATTGCCGCATGTAGACTGTCTTTAGTTGCGGCGGGCAGGGGCTACTCTCCAGTCACGGTGTGTGGGCCTCTCATCGTGGTGGCTTCTCTTGTTGGGGAGCACAGGCTCTAGAGTGCTGGCGCAGTGGTTGTGGTGCACGAGCTTGGTTGCTCTGCCACATGTGGGCTCTTCCCAGATCAGGAATCAAGCCCATGTCCCCTGAATTAGCTGGTGGATTCTCAACCACTGGACCCCCAGGGATGTCCTTACTGTATCCTTGATTTCTAGTCCTGGGAGTTTGCTCACTAATCTAGTCTCAGGTTTGGTCCCGACACCTTCCTTTGGTTGCCTGGAGTAGAAAATTTTGCCCTAACCTCATTCAGGCCTGTTTCAGTCCTCATTCTTGAGAAGCAGTGTATTAGGGTTTTCCAGAAAAACAGAAAATGTGTGTGTGTGTATAAAATTTACATTTAAGACATAATAAATAAGGAGATTTATTAAGAAGAATCGGCTATTATGGAGGGTGTCAACTCCCAAGAACCACAGTGATGGTGCTAAGTCAATTCAGCCATGTCTGACTTTTGACAACCCCATGGACTGTATCCTGCCAGGCTCCTCTGTCCGTGGGATTTTCTAGGCAAGCATACTAGAGTGGGTTGCCATTTCCTTCTCCAGAGATTCGTCCCTATCCAGGGATTGAACCTGCATCTCTTTCATCTCCTGCACTGGCAGGGGGTTCTTTACCACTAGTGCCACCTGGGAAGCCCAAGAGCCACAGGGTGAGTCTAACTGGAGCCCTGGGAATGCCAGTGGTGTAGTTCCAGTCGGAAGATCAGCAGCCTCAAGAGCCAGCAAGAGCTAGTATTTCAGTTTGAGTTTAAAAGCAGGAAACAAGCTCATGTTCCACCCAAAGGCCACTGGGCAGGAGGAATTCCCCCTTACTTGGGGGAAGGTTGACCTTGTGATTCCATCCATCACCTGATTAGACAAGGCTCACCGCATTAGGGAGGACAATCTACCCTACTTAATCAGATGATTCAAATGTTCATCTCATTCAGAAACAACCCTCGCAGAAATGCTCAAAAGAATGACCAAAAGTCTGGGCACTCTGAGGCTCAGTCAAGTTGATACATAAGATTAACCACTGCAGGTAAATACCAAGCAGGTCGGATCTGATGCTCTATCAGGCAGGTCAGAGGGCTGGGCTGAGTCAGAACCCTGGCTGGACATCTCTCCATGCCTTGAATGAACTTTTTGTCTGCCTCTGAGTAGGTTATGTGACTTGCCAACCCGTATCTCACTCCAAAATGTTGTCTTCCTTTATCTTTTTCAGCAGGGCCTAACTGGAGAGCAGGGAGACCCAGGGAAGGTCTGTTCCCAGATTCCCGGCCCAGACCCCAGCTCCGTCAGGGCTGTGCCCCCACACATGGGTCTCCAACCTCTCCTGGGCCCTGAAAGTCTGTACCCATGAATTATGTCTCCAAGACTGCTTGCGCTCTTGTTTCCAAATGGGGGAGGTGTTAAAGGAGCCCCAACAGGGTTGGAGGGGAGGAAGACAGAGAATAACAAGAATAGCAAGAAGAAATAAGGATGCCTTCCCCAGTGATCAATGTAAAGAAATAGAGGAAAATAATAGAGTGGGAAAGACTAGAGATCTCTTCAAGAAAATCAGAGATACTAAGGGAACATTTCATGCAAAGATGGACACAATAAAGGACAGAAATGGTATGAACCTAACAAAAGCAGAAGATATTAAGAAGAGGTGGCAAGAATACACAGAAGAACTATACAAAAAAGATCTTCATGACCCAGATAACCACGATGGTGTGATCACTCACCTAGAGTCAGACATCCTGGAATGCAAAGTCAAGTTGGCCTTAGGAAGCATCACTATGAACAAAGCTAGTGGAGGTGATGGAATTAGAGTTGAGCTATTTCAAATCCTAAAAGGTGATGCTGTGAAAGTGATACACTCAATATGCCAGCCAATTTGGAAAACTCATCAGTGGCCACAGGACTGGAAAAGGTCAGTTTTCATTCCAATCTCAAAGAAGGGCAATGCCAAAGAATGTTCAAACTACTGTACAATTGCACTCATCTCACATTCTAACAAAGTAATGCTCAAAACTCTCTAAGCCAGGCTTCAACAGTACGTGAACTGTGAACTTCCATGTGTTCAAGTTGGATTTAGAAAAAGCAGAGGAACCAGAGATCAAATTGCCAGCATCCGTTGGATCATCAAAAAAGCAAGAGAGTTCCAGAAAAACATCTTCTGCTTTATTGATTATGCCAAAGCCTTTGACTGTGTGGATCACAACAAACTGTGGAAAATTCTGAAAGAGATGGGACTACCAGACCACCTGACCTGCCTCCTGAGAAATCAATATGCAGGTCAAGAAGCAACAGTTAGAACTGGACATGGAGCAACACACTGGTTTCAAATCGGGAAAGGAGTACGTCAGGGCTGCATACTGTCACCCTGCTTATTTAACTTATATGCAGAGTACATAATGCGAAATCCCGGGCTGGATGAAGCACAAGCTGGAATCAAGATTCCTGGGAGAAATATCAATAATCTCAGATATGCAGATGACACCACCATTATGGCAGAAAGTGAAGAAGAACTAAAGAGCCTCTTGATGAAAGTGAAAGAGGAGAGTGAAAAACTTGGTTTAAAGGTCGACATTCAGAAAACTAAGATCATGTCATCCAGTCCCATCACTTCATGGCAAATAGATGGGGAAACAGTGGACACAGTGACTGACTTTATTTTTTTGGGGCTCCAGAATCACTGTAGATTGTGATTGCAGCTTTGAAATTAAAAGATGTTTGCTCCTTGGAAGAAAAGCTATGACCAGCCTAGACAGCATATTAAAAATCAGAGACATTACTTTGCCAACAAAGTCTGTCTAGTCAAAGCTGTGGTTTTTCCAGTAGTTATGCATGGTTGTGAGAGCTGGAGTATAAAGAAAGCTGAGTGCCAAAGAATTGATGCTTTTGAATTGTGGTGTTGGAGAAGACTCTTGAGAGTCCCTTGGACTGCAAGGAGATACAAACAGTCCATCCTAAAGGAAATCAGTCCTGAATATTCATTGGAAGTACTGATGCTAAAGCTGAAACTCCAATACTTTGGCCACCTGATGTGAAGAGCTGACTCATTAGAAAAGACCCTGATGCTGGGAAAGATTGAAGGTGGGAGGAGAAGGGGATGACAGAGGATGAGATGGTTGGATGGCATCACCGACTCAATGAACATGAGTTTCAGCAAGCTCTGGGAATTGGTGATGGACAGGGAAGCCTGGCGTGCTGCAGTCCATGGGGTCGTGAAGAGTCGGACACGACTGAGCGACTGAACTGAACTGAAGACAGAGAGCTGGGCTCCATCTCTCTGCCCCCTCTCCTCCCTGCAAGCGTGTCCCACCTGGGGGGCTGTGCTCCAGTGCACTCTTTCCCCTCTCTCACTCTCAGGTGCAGGGACTGGTGTTAGCTCAGGTGCTGGTGTTAATTGCAGGTCCCCGCCCACCCCCACTTGGTGCCCTCATCTCTGTCTTGCCCACAGTCACCTTTTATGGCTCCTCAGAATCCCAGGGGAGTGCACTGAGCTGGCTGGTAGGAAGCCAGTTGGGGGAGGGTGGGCAAGGAGGTAGGCCAGTCCTGAGAGTCCATGGTGGACAGTACACCCCTCTCCCCTGCTGGCACCAGCAATGTGCACAGGGCTTTGTGATCTGAGAAGGCTCCAATCAGCCTGGTAGGAGCCATCCTAACCCTACCCTCCCTCACTGAGACTACCCTCCCTTTGGACTTTTGGCCAAAGGGAGCCGAATCACTTTCTCTGCTGCCTCTCTTTCGTTGTGAGATCTGCCAAGTCAGGTGAATTTTCTAAGCCTCAACTGCCTCATCTGTAAAGTGGGTGTAATAAGACCTTCCCAGAAGTCACGGTCCATAGCTTACTTCATCCTGAACAATGGACTCCGTCTTTGGGGTAAATTAAGTCTAGCCCTTCATTCATTGGTGTTCCCAGGTGGCATTAGTGGTAAAGAACCTGCCTGCCAATGCAGGAGACATAAGAGACTCAGGTTCAATCCCTGGGTCAGGAAGATCCAGTGGGGAAGGAAATGGCAACCCACTCCAATATTCTTGCCTGGAGAATCCCATGGACAGAAGAGCTTGGTGGGCTATAGTTCATAGGGTCACAAAGAGTCGGACACGACTGAAGCCACTTAGCGTGCACACACGTGCTTCATTCATTCTTTTATTCATTCATCCATTCACTCAGGGCCTGCCCTCTGGGCTCCACAATGTGCCAGACTATGTGTGATCACTACCCATCAGGTTAGAAGCAACTTCCTTCCCCTTTGTTCTTGTCTTCTAGTCTAAGGACTGTTTTTTTTTTTTTTTAATTCAACTTTATTGAGGTATAATTTACATAAAATCTGTACATTTTAAGTTTATAGATCAATGACTTTTGACAAATGCATACGCCTATGGAACCCCACCCCATTCAAGACATAGAACATTTCCCTTGACTCCGGAAGGTCCCTTTGAGTTTTCCTGCCGTTAATCATTGGTCTGATTTCTATTCTTTTCCCTCAGTCTAAGTTTTCATTTACTTTATTTTTGCTGGTATGTTTCTGTTTTCCTTTTTTCTTTAGAGCATGTATCTTTTTGGTAACTCAATATTCATTTTTCTACCTCTGCAAACAGTGCGGATAATGGCCCAATACAACATGTGTACACAAACACATGCACCCACACATATCGACATATTTACACATATACAATCCACTTACACACACATGCAATACACAAGCTTACACACACACATGAAGTTTAGGTGAAATAAATTTTTTGGAGGCTCAGAAAGACATAGGCCAAGGTAAGGTAAGAAACATAGTTTTATTTTTCTCGAAACTCTTCATGTTGGTACACACACACACACACACACACAAACACACACATGCAAACACACACAAACGCAAGCACACACACAAACACACAAACACAAGCACACAGCTCCTGAAGCCGAGAACAATTTGCTACCGTCTTCTGCTCCCCTGTCAGAGTCAGGGCAGGAAGAGAAAAATCGGAATTCTTGCCCTGTCTCAAAAGTAAAAGGGACAAATTAGTTTCCTGTCAGTGCACTGCAATAAATACATTGTCATTTTTATCCCCCAGTGAATCACAGTCTCCATTTCTCCCGTAACTATTATACAGTCTGCTGGCACTATATCATTTTTTGGTAATTTTATTTTCACCAATTGTTTTATGAAATTTTTGAGTTTTATGGACACTAAAACAAATCTAGCCTGCGAGTGTTATAGCCCTTTAAATCATCGGCAGGAAATCTCAAGGTTCCTCCAGACTGTGGTGGAAGGAGGCTTTAGGGAAGAAAGATTGCCCCTTGCTTATAAACTGAGCAAAAACCCAGAGATAAGTTTGTAAAAGGGACATAGATCATGGTGGGCTAGAACCGGGGCGTAAAACATCTCCCGGCTCAGCTCCTACAAGAATAAAAATGGGCTTTTATTTGGGACAAACACTGAACTAGTGGGGGAAAGAACACATAGGTCTGCCCCAGCTTTCTCAACCACAATAGCCTGTGTTTCCCGGTGAGTCTGTGAGCCACACGCCATCTACTCTCAACTGGGGAGGGCAGACCTTAAATGAGGGACCTTGGGCAGGTGGAGCTGGTTGGAGGTGTCCTCACAAACACCACCCCCCATGGATTTCAAAGTCACATCCCTGTGATGACAAGCCAAAAAAGGGATAAAAACAGATTCTAAAGTGCATGTGAGAGAGAGAAAAAAAAAAAAAAAGATGAGAACACCTAAATCAATTTGCAGAAAGGCATGTCTTACCAAGTATTAAAATGCATTATAAAGCTACAATAATAAAACCAGTATGTTACTGGCATAAGGCTAGACGGACAAATCGATGGGGTGAAATAGATATAGTCTCAAATAAGAGCTTGTGGGAAATGAAGGATCACACATCAATAGAGGAGGGATGGATTATTCAGTAAAGCTGTCTGTAAAACCTGGTTATTTGGAAAACAGTCAATTTAGGTCTTCATCTCATTCTCGAGTCCAACAAATAAAAAATGGATGGGTGAAGCAGTGGAAAGTTAAAAAATAAAACAATAAAAGGCTAGGAGGAAGTATTAGAGAGAATTACTTGATCTCTGAAACAGAAAGGTTTTATCCATGACCTTGGATAGAACTGCCAAGGAAAATGATGGACAGATGTATCTTGCAAAATGGTTACATTTCAAGATGTATCCTCCAAGCAAAAGTCAAACTGAAAAAAACCTATTGACATATGTCCTGACAAAATGTTAATGTCTGTAAATTGATAAAGAAAATCACTGGTGGTTAATATAATGGCCAAAGGCTAAAACCCTATAACTCATCAGAGGATAAATGTATATATCTCTGAAACATGGAAAAACATTTACAACCATAATTATCATGATGGTTAATTTTATGTGTCATCTTGACTGGACCATGAGGTTTCCAGACATGGTCAAACATTATCCTTGGTGTGTCTGTGAGGATGTTTCTAGATGAGATTAATATTTGAATTGATAGACTGAGTAAAGCAGATTGCTATTCTCAATGTGGGCTGGCCTCATCTAATCAGCTGAAGGTCTGAGTAGCATGTAAACGTTGACCTTCTAGCGAGTAGGGGAGAACTCCTCCTGTCTGGCTGCCTTTGAACTGGGACATAATTTTTCCCTCTGCCTTTGGATCTGAGCTGAAACACTGACTCTTCTTGAGTCTTGAGCCTGGCTTTCAGACTAGAACTATACCATTGGCTTTCTTGGGTTCTCCATCTGACTGGCAGATCTTAGAACTTGTCAGCCTCCATAATCATAATCGTGTGAGTCAATTTCTTATAATAAATCTTGCTTTATACACACACACACACACACACACACACACACATCTCCTTATTGGTTCTGCTTCTCTGGAGATCCCTGACTCATAAACTAGTCATCAGTGAAATATAAACTGAAGTCCCAATGATAGTTTCTCTCATCCCTCCTTGATTTACTGAAGATCCTCTTGAATCCTCCCCATCAAGACTCTCCCAACTTAACAAAAGTCTCCCTAGTCCCACAGCCCTTTCTCAAACCATTAGCCTGGCTGGTCCCTCTGACAGTCCAGTTTTCTTTAGTCTGCCCTCGAAATGTGCCTCATCTCTTCTTTGCCATCCAATTGGCAAACACTTTAAGCTGGCTTCCCTGCCTCCCTTCTTCCACTAGAGCCCCTGGCCTAGCCTGTGTCTCTGTGTAGATTAACACAACTCTGGGGGGCGCCATCCTTACGGGCTTCAATGTGAGTGCTGCCCTGCTGTTTAACACAGCTGCTCTGCTAGAAAACCGCAGGACCTTGCAGCCCTCTCCGTATTAGAGCTTTCAGGCACCTATGCCTGGAGGTAGGGGAGGAGTGAGGTTCTATAGAGAATAGACCCTTCAGCTGGTTTTTAACTGGCATTTCTGTCCTGCTGTTTGCAAGCAAACGGGTCTGTGTCTTCCGAAAGGCAAGTTCTGGCTGGTAGACTCAGGTTGGAAACAGAGACACCAGAGAATCAGCCTTTTCATTTCGATTTGTTTAACCTTGCATTTAAAAAAACAGTAGGTGTTCAGTTAACCCTCTGAAGGTGTGAAGGCATCTTCCTAATCCTTCCCTACCCTGCAACTCACCTTGGGTGGTGCACACACCCCAGCATCAGTGCACGGGAAGGTCACGCCCTGCCACTTGAACCCTGGTTGCCTGGCTTCAAAGTTTGTCTTTTCTGCCTTGGACACTGGTCGCTTCCAGCCCATTCTCTACCCTCAGTCAAAAGGCGCTTTCTAAACCACTACTAATCCCATCACGCCCCCTACTTAGAAACCTTCAAAGGGTCTCAAGTGCATATGTGGTAAAATTCCGACTCCCTGCCAGGTCTTACTCCTTGTTCATCTCTCTAGTCTTTCTGCACCACTGGGGTCCCACTGATCACTCTGGTGCAGCCACATCGACTTCATTTATGTTTCTAGAACACCTGACACTCAGCACTTGCCATGTCGGGACTTTTTGCCTCCACTGCTTAAGTCTTCGTGCTTCAGATGGCTGGTTCCCTCCCGTGGCCTGGATTTTAGACTGCCTTCATCTTATCAGAGCGGCCACCCAGCCACTGCCTAAGGGGCTCTGAGCACCTCTATTTCCTCTTTATCCTGGTCTTTTGTTGGCTTACTCTCTTTTTTTTCTGATGTGAACTTCTTTTTTTTTTTTTTTTTTTTGGCAGTGAGGAATGTGGAACCTTCCTTCCCTGCCCAGGGATTGAGCCCACACCCCCTGCAGTGGGAGGTGTAGTCTTAACCACTGGACCACCAGAGAGGTCCCATGGTTTCCTTTTCAGATTCATCACAAATTGCAACTTTTAGAGTCCATTTGGTGGTTTGCTGTGTCCATCAGAAGGTAACAGGAGCATCTGTTCTGTGCACTGTGGCATGTCCACAGTGGTGGGTACTTAGAAAACTCTGCACATAAATCTCTTGACAAACTGACTGACCGAGAATAAATGAATGAAATAAAATGGATGGAAAACTTGGTGGTTTAGGAACACACATCCCCTACCTCGGGCTCTGTGAAAAGCAGAGCCGTTTCCAGGAGGGGTTTGGGATGCGAGGACAACAGGAGGTGAACCTGACCTGGCAGGGATGGTCAGCGGCTGAAGGTTGTGGGGGAGGGGGCAGGTCATACTAGATGCTTCTGGAACTGTAATGTGCACAGAGATCACCTTGTTAAAATGCAGATTCTGATGCAGTGGGTCTAGAGGAAGGGCCTAAGATTCAGCTTTTCTCACCAGCTCTCAGGCAATGCTGATGTTGTTGGGGCCCGGGATCACACTCAGAGAAGCAGGATCTTGACTGCTGGTTCCCAAGCCTGGCTGCACACAGAACCACCTGGAGCGGCTTTAACGATACCTAGAGATACTGATGTGATTGGTCTGGGGCATAGCCCAGACACTGAGGTTTTCTTAAAACCACGTGATGCTCAAGTACAGACAGGTTTGAGGACCCCTGTTCTGGGTGGTGTTTTACTTTATAAAGAATTGCAGGAAAGTAAGTTGTTCCATCACAATTCTTTTCAGGAAAAGCACTGCATTTTTATGGAAACAGAAACTTCCTTGACAAGCGTGACTGTGACAAACGTTTAAAGGCAGAGTTGGGGCTGCTGCTTGCCCAAGAGAGAGGGGGTGGGTCAGAAACAGATGTGAGTGCGCGGGCCCCAGAGACGGAGGAAGACCTTGGGCTTCTTCCCCTCAGTCTTCAGAACAGTTACTCAGTAGAGGGATGCTGGAAAAGAATGGTGTTTATTTTAGAGGATGCCAGTGAAGGCAGTGGCTCCCGGGCTTACCTGCACAAGTGGGATCATTTGTGGAATCTTTAAAACATTCCAGATGAATTCACCATCGGGGTAGGACATAGGCACTAGAAACTTCTGAAGTTCACCATGGGGTTTCAACACACAGACATGTTTGGGAACCACTGGGTTCAGGTATTAAGCCTCTAGCAGCCCAGGTGGACGAATGCAGAATGCATAGACGTGGAGGAACCAGTGTGAGTCAGCTCTGGGGGATTCCCCAAATGCAGGGGGTGTCCTGGATTTTTTGGAGAGTTTGTGAAATCAGGGCTTTAAATCAAATGATCCAGAACCCCAAGGCCAGGAATCCCCAGCCAACAATCAAGTGATACCACCGGGAGGGAGGCCCATCATTTGAGAGCAGAACTGCTTCTGTGAGCCTCAGTTTCCTTTTCTGTAAAATGGGAAGAATACCAGTGACTTAGAAACGTTTTTGAGGAACAAAGGAGAAAGTTATGGAAGATGTGCTCTATGATATGCTGGATAAAGAGGAATATCCATATGGCTCTTTTAACATGGTTTGCTATTTTACAGTGCATGACTTTTGATAGAAAAGCCTAATAGAAGAATAATTTGTTAATCTGGGCTCTGAATCATCCTCTGGTAAGTCTGAGCGCCACCTTGTGGTAGAAATGTGAGTTACAGGAGTAGGAACTGGGAGTTTTATTTGGCAAATGGATAGGCTTAGACAGTATCCAAACCGATAGTTCCTTGATACCCATATGATATTTTGGGCAGCATCATTGTTTGTTGTGGGGGGAGGGTTATATTTTTTTAAAGTAGGATGTTTAGCACCATTTATAGCCTCTATCCACGAGTAGTGTCCCTGCTGGTATGATGACTAAAAATGTTTCCAGACTTTGCCAAATGTCTCTTTAGGAGCAGCATCAGCCCTGGTTGAAAAAAACAAACAGCAAAAATAATAGTATCTGCTCACAGTTTTTGAGTCCTTAGTCTTTCCAGCAAGTTCCCTAACTGTGCTAACCACATTGTGTCTATTAACTTACTTGATCTTGATGAAAGCTCCGCAGGAGGGAATGGAAGTTTGAAAAGGTCACCGCTTTCCAGGGATCACACTCCCTGGTTTATAACAGTTGAGTGAGTTTAGTCTGGAGAAGAGGGTGTCTGAAACATTTATGTTAGTTTCCTATTTGCTGCTGTAACAAATTGCCATAAAGTTAGGGGTTTACAGCAATAAAATGTATCTTTTTACAGTTTTGAAGGTCAGAAGTTTAAGATGGGTCTTATGGGCTAGAATCAAGGTGTCAGTAGGACTTTGTTTTTGCTGGAGGCTCGAGGGGAGAATGTTCCCTTGTCTTTTCTGGCATCTAGAACATTCCTTTGCCTGTGGTCCTTCCTCCAGCTTCAAAGAGCATCCATCACTTCACCTCTGCTTCTGTACTCACATCTGTGTAGGGCCAGGTGTCTGAAGGAGCTGACCTGTTCCTTGGAGCTTGTGAGCTTTGCTGAGAAAATCCGAGGAACTTACAGGAGGCAGCTATTAGCTGATCATCAAGAAGAGATTTCTGCAAAGCTCCAGGCTGAGCTGTGCAGGGATTTGAACACGGGAGTGAGTGGGACAATGGTGGTGGTCTCTGGGAATGAGGTGGTCAAGACACTTGGCAGCCAGGGGGATGGATGAGTTGTCCAGGTGGGAGGTGACTCTGGGGAGGATGGCAGAGCTTGAGGGAACAGGAGTCTGAACCAGCGCCAAAGTCTTCAATGC
Organism: Bison bison bison; assembly: GCF_000754665.1. Taxonomy (NCBI): domain Eukaryota; kingdom Metazoa; phylum Chordata; class Mammalia; order Artiodactyla; family Bovidae; genus Bison; species Bison bison. The sequence continues at coordinate 5,002,949 of NW_011495059.1, read as the reverse complement.
GTGAGGGGGCATGGCCAGTAGGCAGCGTCTGGGGGGACAGAAGAGAAGGGTGATGGGCAGGGGCGGCTGTGCATGAGCTCATACAGGGCTCAGTGCTTAGAGAGGCCCCATGCTCTGTGGTTGCCGTCTTGAAATTCTTCATGACTTTGTTTTTGGATTTGTGCTTTAGAAGTGACGTGTGATGAGACAATGGAGTGTGTCCTGGGGGCTTGTGGCCTCAACTCACACCCAGACCTGTCTCCCACTGCCTCTTCACCTCCCACTGGTATCTGGGTCCCTGTCCTGGGGAGGATTAGGGTGGGGTATAGTGAAAGTGAAAGTCGCTCCGTCGTGTTCGACTCTATGTGACCCCATGGACTATACGGTCCATGGAATTTTCCAGGCCAGAATTCTGGAGCGGGTAGCCTTTCCCTTCTCCAGGAGATCTTCCCAACCTAGGAATCAAACTGGGGTCTCCTGCATTGCAGGCAGATTCTTTAACAGCGGAGCCACAAGGGAAGCCCCTGGGGGTATAGTGGTTGCCATGACTACCCCAGGGACTTGGCATCTCCTCTTTGTCTCCGTCTAGGGGTCGAGTATGTAGCTGTAGCATGAGGGTCGCCCATCCACGGTGGGTTCAGGCAGCAGGCCTGTGGGGAGGGGGATTGACACCCTCCCCCCACCCCACTTCCAGCTGGAGCTCATTGCATGGATCCAGCGGCTGGAGGACGGAAATGATGGTAGCCATGCTAGTGGGTCAGGCATGCATGCAGGAGTCACATCGAAGTGTGAGGTCCCAGGTGCTTCTGAGAGTCTGTACTTGCCCAGCGAGGGTCCCCATCCCTGAAGGAGTGTGACGTTACCTAGAAGACAAAAGTACCATGACAGGTGGAGTTGGGTAGGGGAAGGATAGAGACCTTGGAAAAAAGGAAAATGTTTTCTATTTTAGTGGTACATTTTTCTTGCTTTTTGAAGATGGGGGTCCCACACCATTCTGCTCTGGGCCCTATAAGTTACATAGGCAGCCAGATGGGTGAGGTGAGCCTCAAGTGTATATGGGGATTTGTTTTTTTTTTTTTTTTTTTACAAGGGCTGAGGACTGATTGAGTTGGGAGCAGCCGTGGGGAGCAAGGAGGATGCTGACCCCAATCTGTGACCCTGGACAGGCTCGCCCTGAACATTTACAGAACCTGGGGCAAGAGACCAAAGAGAACTGCAGGCTCTTGGCTGGTCCCCTCTCCCCTGGGCGCTGCTCAGTGAAGGGAGGTGTGTGCTGCGTGTGGATTCCCCAGCCCCGCGTCTATGCTGTCCTTGGGCCACCCCCCAGGCCAGTGTTGTGGTCCATCTTGGGAGGATGGACCCGGGGAAAGAGGCCTGCGTGGACCCTGGAAGTGAGCTTGAGGTCATCCTGGCAGGGAATTCTGGGGGTGTAGGTCCTTGGACTGTGGTCTTGGGGTAGGGTGTGGGCCCCTAGAGGGCATGTCCCCTTGGCCCCATGGACTCTCCAGGTGGAAGGTGAGACTGGACAAGAGCCAGGGAGGGACCCTGTTGAGGAATGGAGGGGATGCTGAAGCCACGGGGTGTGGAGGAGGGGCATCAGCTGATCCAGTGTGCTCAAGGAACGGGTCTGGGACGAAGGGTTGGGAAGCGTGGGAATTGTGTGGGCTTCCCTGCCTCACACACACCCGTCCCTGTGAGATGCCTCACAAGCAGGGGGCTACTGATGAGAAACCTGGAGGAGAGTCAGGGTGAGGGGATTGCCAGGTCCCCCTCCGGCCTTGTGCACCCAGTTTGGAGCAGACCTGGAGGTGGAGGGGGGCATGGGAGCCTTTGCCAGCCTGTCCTGTGAAGCTTACTTTCCGCTTTGCCCTGGAGGACCGGGGGGAGTAGCCTCTGGCTGGGGAGGGCTTACCCTGACCCTTCCAGCCCACCCCTCCCAGTCGGGGCCCTGGCCTTGGCCCCCAGTCCTGGGCGGGGCAGCTTCATCTCTCCCTTGGCCTCAGGCTGGCCTGGCCGACAACAGTTCTGTCTCCTGCTGTCGGGCTGCCAGGATGTGACAAGCGGCAGATGGGCCTCTGATCAATGGCCCCCATCCCCGAGCAAGGACGGTGGGGTTGGGGGCAGGACGGGGGAGCAGCCGCTAATGGATGGGCCCGGGAGCTGTGATGGATGGGCAGGAAGAAGCTGCCATTTGTCTTGGGGAAGTGAGTGACTCTGGGGGGAGGGGGGCAAGGGAGGGTGGCCGAGGGGCTGGGAGAGCAGGGAGAGGGAGCTGGGAGCCGGGCAGGCTGGGGAGGGGGAGGGCAGGGTGTCCCAGCTAGCGCGGGGTGGGGCAGGGAGGAAGGTTTCCCAGCTTTAAACCAGATCTTCTAGCCCTGGCTAAGAGGATCCTGCAGTGTAGCCTGGACCGTCTGGAAGAATCGGGTGAAAGTGGTCATCGGACTGCACCTTTGCCTCACTCTCGTTCAGGGTAAGTCAAGTCCCTGTGTGTGCCTGATTTTTCTCTAAGGTCCCATGGGTGCTTCCTCACCTCCCAGTACCATCCCCTGTTCATGCCCCATCTCCTCATCAGTTCACTGAGGCTTGTTCTTCCTCAAAGGCCTCCGGGCCTTCATCTTAGCTGGACCCGCACCCAGAGTGCCCTTTCCCCAGACTTCTGCTGGGCGCTCTCACTTCCGGTGGTCAGCTGGCAGAGAGGCCTCCCCGGGCACCCCTCATGAAACAGCAGTTGTTCTGCACCCCAGGCCCCTGCCTCCTTCTCGCACACACTGTCACCCTTCCCCAGGGTTATTATCAGTATAACTTTTAGGACCAGTCACCATCTGACATACCATTTATTTGTTTACATTTATTTGTTACTCTGGACTCTTTGGTTGCTGCGAGATCCCCGGTGGTTAGAATAACACTCGGGGGACTTCCCTGATGGTCCAGTGGTTAAGAAACCACCTTGCAATGCAGGAGCCTCGGGTTTGTTCCCTGGTTGGGGAACTAAATTCCACATGCCGTGGAGTAACTAAGCCCATGTGCTGCAACTGCTGAGCCCGTGTGCTCTAGAGCCTGTGCGCCACAAGTAGAGAGTCCACGTGCTGCAACGAAAGATCCCGCATGATGCAATGAAGATCCTGCATGCTGCAACTAAGACCCAGCAGAGCCAAATAAGTTAAAAATTAAAAGATAGCACTCTGGAGGGACTCCACGAATATTCCTCACCAGTATGAATGGTAGGGTTCAAATGGCAACTCTGATGCTTGCTTTGTGAGTTTGGACCATCTCCTGAGCCTTGGGGTCCTCACCTGCAAGGTGATGGGACAGTCCTCAGTCTAGAGCCCCTGTGAAGATTCCCCAGACCATTGCATCCACACAGGGTCTGGTAATGGCCAACACCCACAATCTGGAGCTGTTTTTTACCAGCTTCTTCCATGAACTCTGATCACGAGGTCATCCCCTCTGCGTGTCCATCCCGTGTCTCTGCCCTCACTTCGGATCCTCCCAGAAAGCTGGCCTCCTCTGTTCTCCTAGCCAGCCAGGAAGGAGATGCTCTGATCTCAGGCTTCTATTCACAGCCTTCAGTGAGGGTGGGCCCTGGTCTTGGTGGCTCTCATTGCCTAACCCCCGCATCTGGAAACCTCCACATCCCGACAGTAGAATCAAGATGGAGCACTTTGGAGTCTGGCAGAGCTCTATTCTAATCCTTCTCAGTTGCATCCTAGCAGAGTGATATGTACAAGTCACTTCCCTGAGTGCAATGGATGCTATTGGTTCCTTGCTCATAATCTCTTAATAAGGTTTACCTCAGGCAATGGCACCCCGCTCCGGTACTCTTGCTTGGAGAATCCCATGGACAGAGGAGCCTGGTGGGCTGCAGTCTATGGGGTTGCGAAAAGTTGGACACGACTGAGCGACTTCACTTTCACGCTTTGGAGAAGGAAATGGCAACCCACTCCAGTGTTGTTGCCTGGAGAATCCCAGGGACCGGGGAGCCTGGTGGGCTGCCGTCTATGGGGTTGCACAGAGTCAGTCATGACTGAAGCAATTTAGCGGCAGCAGCAGCAATAGCTAAAGGCTACTTTCTGCAAACACTTGACACTGCCTGTGGGCACTTCTTCTGGCCTATGTGCTCAGTTGCTTCCGTCGTGTCCAACCTTCTGTGATCCCGTGGACTGTAGCCCGCCAGGCTTCTCTGTCCTTGGGATTCTCCAGGCAAGAAAAACTGGAGCCGGTTGCCATTTCCTTCTCCAGGATTCCAGGGGATAGAGAGTCAAAAGTACTGGGGACTTAGCATTCCTGGAAGCAGCCCTCAACTGATGATAGTTGATAGGTAAAAATCCCAACTCCCTCATCCTTAAAAAGAGGATAATAAAGTTTCAGCTTCCTTGACTTATGTGATGGTTACTTTTATGTGTGAACTTGAACTTGGCCGTGGAGTGCCCAGATTAAACCTGCCTTCTGGGTGTGTCTGTGCGGTTGTTTCTGGATGAAGGATGAGATTAGCTCTTGAACTGGTGGAAGCAGTAAAGTAGCTGCCCTCCCCAGTGTAAATGAGCATCATTCAACCTGTTGAGAGCTCGAATGGAACAAAAAGTGGAGGAAGGAGGAACTTCCTCTTTCTTCCCGCCTCACTGTCTCACCTGGGACATCTTCGACATCTTCCCTCCTTTTCTCCTGACCTTGGATTAGGATTTACACCACTGACTCCCCTATTTCTCAGACTTTCAGGCTCAGATTCAATTACACCACTGGCTCCAGCTTATGGGACTTCTCAGCTTCCATAATCAAGTGAGCCAATGCCTTGTAATAAATCTCTGAGGAATTCCCTGGTGGTCCTGTGGTTAGGAATCCATGTTTTCACTGCCGAGGGTCCTGATTTATCTCTGGTTGGGGGGTTCCCGCAAGCCATGTGGTGCTGCCAAAAAATAAAAAAAAATTAAAACCCCTCCGTATATAGATGTATCCTGTTGGTTCTGTCTCTCTGGAGAACCCTGACTAATACAGTTTGTTATGAGGATCGAACGGAAAGATGTAGGCACCTAGCACAGAGCGTGGCTTGCCTACACCAGAACTCAGAGCAAAATAGCTGTCTAATAACTCACCAATTCTCAAGACAAAGGCAGCTAAGATCCAGTGCACTGAGACCTCTTCCCTTCCGTCTTCCCCACAGCTTGTTTCCAACCAACCTCTGCCATTCAGTCCTCTCATGATATTTTCTCTTCTCTCACCATGATCACGGAATCTTTAGCATCTTTAGGTCTGGCCAAGCCCCTCTCGAATTGTGGAACCCACGTTCCACGTGGGGCATGGGCAGTATAGTGTTAGACTGTCCCCTCCTTGCATTACACCTCTGTTGATGAGTCCCTCCGTTAATGAATCTCCCAACATTAGATCCCATTATCTTCAGCGATTCCTACTGCATTAAAGAGGAAGCTTACAGGACTTACCATTTGTTTTTCTTGCTGTGCTGTATTTGGTTCCTAAGGCAGAACTGTGTGACTTTAGGCAAGTTACACAACCTCTCTGAGCCATACCTGTCAAATGGTGCTAATGATACCTACCCCTAGAAGGTTCGTTCATTCATTCAGCAAATATTTATCAAAGACCTACTATGGGTCAGCCACTGTGCTAAGCATTAGGGATACAGTGATGAGCAGGACAGACAAAGCCCATGATCTTAGGTTGATGACCGCATAGTGGGAAAGATGGACGTTAAACATGTGACTGTACGGAAAACCGTCATAAGCTTGGAGATGAAGCAATAAAACGCCTAGTGCTTTAGGGAGGCGACCATCCATCACCCACCGCCTTGCCATGTCTGGGCTTCCTGAAACTGCTACCGGATCCCCTGTAGAGAGCTAATGTCCACCACCCTGCTCCTAGCCCATCAGTGCCCAGGAAATCCTTTAGATCGTCCCGACTGACCTCTCAGAAGTTGTGGCTTCTCCCCCCGGGCATGAGCACTGCTGCTCTGAGCTGGCAAGATCCCGAATCTTCACTTGAGACTTTATTGCCCTTTGCCCTGGGCAGTCTGGTTTTCTTGGTGAGACGTGATCCAACCTTCTTCACTAAGCCAGAGTGCAGAGAGGTCACCAGGGCCTCCTCATCCTTGCCTACAGAATAACATCCGGCTAGCAGATGCTGTGCCAGGGCACTTTATACACGTTATCTCCTTTAATCTCACGGCCACCCTGAGTGACAGCATAATCCCCCAGGAATTATGGAGAATTTTTACAGAGGAGATGGAGGTACAGGAAGTTTAAAGGGCTGTGTTCACAGCTGGTTAGTGGCTGTGTTCCATTTCAAACTCAGGCACTCTCTGTTCTTTTGAAGATGATCTGCAAGAATGTGACCAAATCAGAGTTGGGGAGAGTGGGGATGAGGTGAGGACAGGGGAGAGAAGTCCAGAGGTGGGGTAGGGAGGGTATAAGTTTGGAGGTGGGACCCTGGCATCTGCTCTTTGGGACGTTACCTTCGTGCCTAGGAGAAGACAGGAGGGGACGGAGAGGAGGACTGACAAAAAACTTTGAATATTTTGGTCCCTACACAGTATCCGACAAGTCCACTGGGAGCAGTTGCACAGGTTGTACACTGCACAATTCTAGGTGGCATCATTCACACTGGGGTTCGTGAAAATGGCACTGTGTACAGACCCATGGGTCACATCCTATGTTACAAGAGGACTTCTTAGCACTTCTGGCTCTGATACCATGGGAACAGGCAGATTCTTGCTCATGCTGGGATAGGACCTCTGCAGAGGAAAGAGATCTGAGAGGGACAGCCCACAGCAGGCCACTGAGTCTCCTAGGAAGAATGATATAGAGGTGTGAGCCCCATGTCCCCTAGCAAACTTGGGTCCTGGGTCTCTCCTTCACCACGGTGCCACTCAGAAGTGCCTGGTGGTCTCACCCTCTTCTGCCCAGCACACGAGGTTGAGGTTTGTGGAAGCCCAATCCTGGAACTATGGGAGTGGAAGCTTGGCTTCCTTGCAGGACTGCTGGCTTCCAGGGCCTTGCCTCCAACGCAGGGGGTACCTCTCCTTCTCTCCCTGCAAGCTCTCTTGGTTGGCTCTGGGCCTCCTTCCCCAAAACCTCAGGACAGCTTGGAGGAGGGGGACCCCCTTTCCCAGGAACCCTTCCTGCAGTCAACTTGGTGGTTAGGGAAGCCTGGGGTAAACTGAGGTTGGGGGAGGGCAGATGTATCAGCCAGCCACTTAAATGGCCCGGTGGCCTCACCCACCCACTCCCAGATGTGTAAACCCCAGACCCCCTCCCCCTTCCCTGTTGGGGACTGATTACAGCTCGCAATGGTGATGGTTTATTACAGCTCACTTCCTGCTGTGAGTAAATAAGTTTGTCTCCTTTAAATTCCCTGGGCAATTAGGAGAATGAAAGAGTGAGCTGTGGATTAGCATTTATTTCCTCCAAACGTTTATATGAGGCCATTTTCCCACTGACAAATCGTGGGGCAAATTGTTCTCCAGAAAGTCTGTCTGCAGCAAAGGTGCTATGATTAAACGGCTGGTGTAAATTTGGGGCCATAAATCCTTTCCCTGGGTTAACGGGATTTATTCGCAGCAACTGCCATCACAGGCTCAAAGAAATCATAATAAACGAGGTTGGTTTCGCACCTGTTTTGGAGTAATTAATATGCACACAAAAGGGAAAAGAGGTGGTGTTTACAGACTGCCTGGCGGGTGGCTCAGAGTTCGGCCACGTTGTGGGGTCCTCAGGTCAGCGGCCAGCCTGTTTCAGGTCTGTGGGCCGGGAGCTACTGGGGAGGGGCTGGAGCACTGGGGTCTGATCTGATGCTCTGTGTTGCAGAGCCCCTCCAGGCAGCCTGAGTAGTGTGGGTGCTGTTGTAACAGTGAGGTGGTGAGCTGGACACAAAGGAAAGTTGTGTGTAGGTGAAAAAGATAGAACTCATTGGCTGCAAGTGACAGAAACTCAAGACAACAGAGCTCCCAGGACTGAAGGAAACGCTGCAGGAACCCAGCTCTATCTGGGATGGAGGCTGAGGCCCATCACATCTTTCTGTGTCTGCTTCTCAGCCCTGCTTCTCTCTGCTTTCTCGGAGCTGGGCCTGCTAAGAAGACTCTCCAGGGGAAACCAAAGTCCTCGTAAATGGAAGATCAACGTGCAAAGTCCACCTGCTTGCCTCTCAGTAGCTCCCATGCAGTGATGGAGGGGGTGATGGTTATTCCTGAGGTCTCTTGAGGGACTCAGTCTATCTAGCCCGCTCTTCTAGCCCATCCTGGGTAGAAGAGGTCTGCAGACGTCCAGGGAGGTTTTCCATCTTGTGTTGACCTTGCCCTCCCACCCTGCCTGACACCACTGCCTGCCATTTTGCCCCCGTGACTAGATGACCTGCCTTCTGCTGACAGACTTTGTCCAGCTGGAGAGCCCCTCTCTGGGACCCCAGCCCTGATCAGATCCTGGGAACTCTGAGCCTGTGACGCCAGCCACTGCCTGTGTTATTGCTCCCCACAAGGCTCCCCGCCTCTCTCCCCCCTGAATCTTGTGATCTGAGCCATAGTCCCAGGTGGGAGCCTGTCAGGAGTGGGGTTTGGACCCTGGGATTTTGGTCGGGAATTAGTTCTGTTCTGGTTGCCTCTGTCCATTCAGGTCCTGTCTGGTCTCCATTTCTCCTCCATCCCCTCTCCTCCCAGGTCTGGGGAAGATGAGGTCCCAGGGGGACCCTCACAGCAGTGGAGCCTTGTGTCCAAACAGAGATTCGATCAGGGCATGTTCCTGAGAGCCAGTGAAAGTGTGTCAGCTGCGAGCTTGGGTTCGGGAGCCAGACTGCCTGGGTTTGAATCCTAGCTCACCACTTCCTGGCTGTGCGACCCTGGCCAAATCCTTCCACTGCTCTCAGCCTTGATTTTTTTCCCCTCTGTCATATAAGGATGACAGCAGACTTCAGCTTGCCTGTCTTTTTCTTTTCTCTCCCAATGTAAATGAGATGGATTTAGTGACAGTAGCCAGGAAGAGGAGAAGAGAACAGTGAGGGAGCAGAAGCAGAAACATTGCTGATCCTCAAAGCCGGAATACTGGAAAGGCAGATTAACTGAGCAACCTGAACTCAGCCCTTCCTTCTAGAAACGCCTTGATAAGTCTGGAGAGTGGTTGACTCAGCCTGAGGCAGCTAGAGAAGCATTTACGGAAAAGAGGACATTGAAGATGGGGCTTCATGGCTTAATAGGAGTCTTTCAAGTGGAGCCAAGGAAGAGGGATATTATTCCAGGCAGAGAGAACAGTCTGTGCAGAGTAGGAGGGAAAGAACTGTGTGTTCAGAGGACAAGGAATCAATGGGTGGCCCTTGAGTGGCGGGTTGTTTTGAAGCTTGCAGTAGAAATTCAGAGGTGGAGAAAATAGCCAATTAGGTCTTTTCTTTTCCTTCTTTCTTTTTAAAATGTGTAAGTGTAGCACACTATTTATTTATTTATTTGGCAGTGCCGGGTCTTCGTTGCAGTACGCGGTGCCTGGGCTTCTCTCTGGTAGCACTGCATGGGCTTAGTTGCCCCAGGGCATGTGGGATCTTAATTCCCTGACCAGGGATAAAACCAGCCCCCACTGCATTGGAAGGTGGTTTCTCTCTCTCTCTCTTTTTAACATTATTAATTTACTTATTTGGCCACGCTAGGTCTTAGTTGGGACACTCAGGATCTTAAGCTGTAGCATGTAAGATCTGGTTCCTTGACCAGGGATCAAACCTGGGCCCCCTGCATTGGGAGCTCAGAGTCTTAGCCACGGGACCACCAAGGAAGTCCCTGGAAGATGGATTCTTAAGCACTGGACCACCAGGGAAGTCCCAGATCTTTCCTTTAAATTGATTAAATCTGACTCTAACCCCTACCCCTTGGCCCCCTGAACTGGCAGGGAATTCACTTTCAGTCTGTACTTAGGCCCTCCTTCTGAGATCTTACCAGAATCCAAGGATCTCAGGTGGCATTTGACAACTGGGGTTCTGCTCTCTCTGTGGCCACCGCAGATGATGCCCTCCTTGTCTGAACTCACGGATGTCCTAGGACCCCATGACTTTCTCCCACCCGTGGCTCCCATGTGTGTCTAGGTAGGGTGTCACGGAGCTTGGGTTCTTGCTCAGCACAGCTGCCCCCCAGGTTGTCTCTAGAGGGTCACAGGCTATGATGAGTCCTCACCCTCGTCTCTTCCCTCTCCTCCTTTTGGGGTCATCCTGGGAGAATTCTGGAATAATGGCAGGAGCAACCAGATGCCATGCTTGCTGGCGTATGTTTATCAGTGTCTCAGACCTCATGGATTAGTCTGCTAGGGCTGCTGTAGCTAAATGCCAATAACTAGTGACTTTGGTAACAAAAATTAATTTTCTCGCAATTCTGGGGCGGCAAAGCCAAGTTGGTGGCAGGGTTGGTTCCTTCTAGAGGCCATGGGGGAGGGGTCTGTTCTGGGCCTCTCTCTGGTGTGTCGATGGCTGTCTTCTCCCTGTATCTCTTCATACCATCTTCCCTCCATGTGTCTGTCTAAATTTCCTCTTCTTATAAGGACACCAGTCATATCGGACTAGGGCCCCACCCCAATGACCTCATTGTAACCGGATGGGCCTCTGTAAAGACCCTACCTCCAAACAAGGTCACATTCTGAGATGTGGGGGCTAGGACTGCAACATATGAATTTTGGAAAGGAACACAATTCAACTCCTCCTACCTCCTGACAAGCCTACAAAAGGCAGAAATGACTATTATTTACAGATGGAAAATTGGAGGTTGAGAGAGGTCAAGTAACTTACTCAGGGTTGCAGAGCCAGTGAGGGAACAGTTGGGGCTTAAACCCTGGAGTACCGAGTGTTACTACAGCTGGGTCCCAGAGTCCCTGAGAAGGCACAGAGCTGGACTCCTGGGGGGCTGGATCCTCGCCTGGCCCCTCTAATGGCTTGTTCCAGGCTGGACTGCCTGGCCAGCTGGAGGGAGACAGGGAGGAAAGAGAAGAAATTTCATCCTGAGAGCCTCTTCGCTGGCCTTTTGTCTCTCTGTTCATTGCCTGCAGTGTACCCGCATCTTATTACTCCAGCTAGGTAGATTTTTGCTTGGCTGAGCTGAGATCAAAAAGTAATTTTTCTTTTTGCAACAGCCAATTAGAAATTCATTTATTTTCACATTATGGACATTTGGCAAAAATTTCTTTGGCAATTTAGCTCCATTTATATAGTCTGCATAAAGGGAGACAGTGAGGCTGGGGAAAAAAGAAGGCAAGGCCCCAGGCAAAAATTAAATGCAGAATCATGTATTAGAAATGAGATGTATTTACTATTGTTTTTGAAAATTAATGGTGCATTTTTAGCTTTTATAATGTAATTTAATGATGCAATTCATCTAATAAAAAAAAAAAAGAACACATTTTAACTCAGTCACACAGACCCACTGGGGCACAGCACAGAACACCTTTCCCATGGAAAGGAGTTGGAACGGAATGCTTGGGGCCTTTCTCTGTAAGATGCAAAAAGAAAAATGGTCTCTTTGTGTGTGTGTGTTGTGTGTGCGTGTGAGTGTGCATGCACACATACACACTCTTATCTGGGTATCAGTGGGAATCCAAAGAAAGGACTATTTTTTCCAACTTGATGTTTGTGCTGTGTTATCTGAGTATAAGAACAGCTGCTGATTCTGGAATGTGTGTGGCTGTTGGCTGCCCCAGCTTGTTAAGTAAGCCCTGATGCTGAAACCCTGGGAGTGGGAAGGAAAAAATGACCCCCAGCTGTGTGGGGGTCCATCCCTCTGGCTTCTGAGTGGATTGTGGGTAGAGTGTGGTCTGGGTGATCATCCTAAAGGATTGACCATTCTTGGGAATTCTGGACACTGTTGGCCTCCTTCTAACACATCTCTTCCATGTTCATGTCAAAAGAGCCTGATTCCCACTTGCTATTGAAGCTTTCGAATTGCGGTGTTGGAGCAGACTCTTGAGAGTCCCTTGAGACTGTGAGGCAATCAAGCCAGTCAGTCCTAAAAGAAATCTACCCTGAATATTCATTGGAAGAACTGATGCTGAAGCTAAAGTTCCAATGCTATGGCCACCTGATCGCAAGAGCCAACTCATTGGAAAACACTCTGATGCTGGGAAAGATTGACGGCAAAAGGTGAAGGGGACGGCAGAGGATGAGGTGGTTGGATAGTATCACCGACTCAATGGACGTGAGTTGGAGCAAATTTGGGGAGATAGTGAAGGACAGGGAAGCCTGACATGCTGCAGTTCATGGAGTCACAAAGGGTCAGACACAACTTAGCAACTAAACAGCAACAAATCTGTCCCATTAGGAGTTAAGGCAAGGAGGTCCCTTCATAACGCACAGGATGCCTGGGTGATAAATGGGAAAGGAAGAAGAGGAGGGGGGCAGGTGGGCACTGGGATTTCTACCATGAGTTGGACACTGTGGTGGCTGTTTTGTCACCCTGCCCCTCTCTCGGGTGACAGCGCCTTGCAGGTGGACTCATGCTGCCTTCCCAGCTCGTGGTGGCTTGTAGCCTTCACTGGATAATGTCTGACCTGCGGGCTGACTGAGGAACCCTGGGCTTGGGGTGTTACTTGGAGCATGTAATCTACTCCTTGGTCCAGTGCAGTGAGGGGTAGTCCAGTTACTACCCCATTTTACGCAGGAGCACACTTTTGGCTCAAAAAAGTTAGGGAATTCTGTCAAGTTCACCCCCGAACGAGTAAGTGGCAGAGCAGGGACATAACTCAGGGTTGTCTCAGCCCAGAGCCCTGGCTCTTAACCACACCAGCATTTGCAGTGAATGGATGAATGAATGGAAGCATGAATGAAAGATGGGTAGCTTTTCCCAAGGCTACCTGATGAAGGACCTGGGATCTAAACCCAGGTTTTCCAATTCCAAGTTGAGAACCTCTTTCCTCTGCTCAATCTACCCTCAGCAGGTGTGAGATGGCTGTAGACAGAGAAGGGTGTTTGGGGTTCAGTCGTGATCAAGGGGTGTGGTGGGGATGAGGGCCCCAAGGGACATATGGTCACAGACATGCTCTGCACCCCAGGATCCCTGGGGAGATGACCAGGGATGGGAAGGGAGCTGTCTCAGGGGTCAAGAAAGTGTCCAAGCCATTTTTATTCATTCATTCCATACTTATTTATGGAACATCTGCTGGGTGTCTGGAACTCACCTGACCTCTTTGAGCCTCCGTGTCCTCACCTGCAAAATGAGGTCAGTCCCTCAAAGTGTTTCTCAACGGAGTGCACTGTTGACGTCTCAAGTGAGAGATCTGTTTTATTCTTTTGTCCAGCAGGATGTTTCCCCACTCTCCATGCCCATGGTCATCTCCAGTCAAGGAGAGATCCCCAAAGGCTCCCAAACACCCTCTTCAATGGAAAATAGCCAATTCACAGGGACGCGGGGAGGACCAAAGGAGATGACCTACCTGTGTGAAGGCACTGAGCAGCCGGGCACACAGTCGGTGCTTCACACTTTGCTGTCTCCCTTCCCCTCACTTCTCTTTCCTCCTCCTTCCTCCAGCTACACAAATCTGCTCTGAATGCCACTCAAGCACTTGACCTTGCTGCGGTCTGGTCCAGGCTGTCTGCTTTCTCCTCCTGCCCTCCCCTTCCTCTCCCTCCCGTCCTCTCCCCCTCCTCACCAGTCCTGCATCTGGCTGCAGCCACTGCCCAGTGGTCTTTTATGTTCTGCTGCTCCCCCGAGGGGCCCGAGGACTGAGACCTAGAGTCCTGCCCAGCTGCTGCAGCCTTGGCAGGAGGGCAGGGAAGTGATTTCCAGGAAAGCAGCTCTGTCCTTTGTGTACCTGCCCTGCTGCTGTATCAAACACCAGTATTGGAATTTGGCATCTGGGGGCTGTGTAGAGACATTGCCAGGCCTCTGTGTGTTTGGAAGTTTAGATTTGCACTGTCCAATATGGCGGCCATGAGCCTCCCATGGCTGTTGAGCACTTGAAAAGTGACTTGAGATATGCTGCTGGTATAAAATATACACTAGGGTTTGGAGACGTGGTGTCCTTGAGTGCAAGCAGCTGAATGCCATGCCTCTTTTCTATCCTGAATTAAATTGGAGCAACCCCTCACCAGGCTGATGAGAAATCCATCCTCAGTTAGGTGGGATCATCTTCCCCCTCTCTGGATCATGTAAATCTTTAAACTCAGACCTCACCAAACTCCCCCAGTTGGGATTCTGACCCCTCACCCTCGAGTACTAAGAGGGTGTCCACCCCCGGGTACTCAAGACAGGAGATTTGAGAGGAAACATAGAAGACCCGCTCTCTTCCTAGGCTTCCAGGATTTCTGCAGAAATCTTTCTCACCCCCTGAGGCCCCAGATGGAGAGCTAACACTTCTGTGGAGCTACTCCCTTCCTGAAACAGGGTGGAAGCCCTTCTTCTGTGGAATCTCAGAGCACTTTCTGTACCTTGTATATTTCATTCTAGACCTCTCGCCTATTATCGCCTTCTTGGCTTAATCGGGTGGCAGCATGCTACCCGACTCACTTCTGTAGATCTCCACCGGGCCAGGTGTGTGTCTAATACTCAGCAGTGTGGTCCAAAGTCAACTGAGGCCATCAGTTCCACGGAGGCATCTTTGCAAAGGCTCTGCGTGGGGCTGCCAGGCACAAAACTGGTTTCAGTCACATCCTGGAGCTTGAGCAGGTAAGAGCTGGTGAGAGAAGTTTCTCAGAGTAGGGCTGTCCCCTCCAACACGTATGCTGATGTAATGACTGTGTAAGTTGAGCACTGCAGGGCTCTGGGCTGGATGCTTCATAGACATTAACTCCCTTAGTCCTCATAGCTCTATTAGGTAAGGCCACAGTCCTCCTCCCTTTGATGAGGAATTGAGTTCCTGAGAGGTTAAGAAAACTGCCCAAGGTCACACGAAGCAAGAGGCAGAACTAATGTTGGTCCCCAGGGTGTGTGACCCTACGACCCACAGCGGTTCTGCCTCTCACAGACACATGTGTTACAGACCCAAAGACTGTAGACTGCAGGGGTGCGGGTGGGGGCCACCCTCCCCTTCAGAGCTCGGGCAGGCTTGAGATGTCCTTGAGTGCTAGGGGAGCAGGTAAAACTGAATTTTCTCATTTTTATCAATTGGACCCACGGTTTCAAAGACATGTAGAGACGTGAAGACACATAGGTATACATATATGAACGTGCATTTCAAAACACACAGATTCACATGGATATGTGGACAGAATACAGACACACCCCCATTCACACAGCTAGGCAGATAGAAAGATATACTCACATGCACATTTGCATATGACCCCATGGACTGTAGCCTGTGACCCCATGGCCTGTAGCCTGCCAGACTCCTCCATCCATGGGATTTCCCAGACAAGAATACTGGAGTAGGTTGCCATTTCCTTCCCCAGGGGATCTTCCCCAACCAGGGATCGAATCTGTGACTCCTGCATTGGTAGGTGGGCTCCTTACCATTGAACCGTCAGGGAAACCCACACCTACCTCTACAACTATATACATCCTTAGGCACACACCTACACACACAGCTGCAGCTATATAGACACATATACAACCGTGCATGTGGCTACTCAGGTACAAAGGTACACGGACACACCCTCATCTAGCTGCACATACACCACATGTGTACTTACAGACCTACACACGTGCTATATGCACACCTGCAACTGTACATGCGGACACACAACAGAGCAGTCATGAAGGTGCACACACATGCACGTCTGCACACACACATGCCCACAGGTATCTGCAGAGCTGGAAGATCCCCCACCGCTTACACACCCAGTTACACACTCTCACTTACACCCTTGCGGGAAACCACACATACACACACACACATCTTGACATGCTTCTCAGGGCACCCACTCCCAGGGTTACAGAGCACCCACTCCCCAGGTACACACTCAAGACACTCACTCAAACCTCGTGATCCGATTTAAACTGAAAAGGGAAAACCAAGTTGAAAATTAGAGAAGGAGAAAAAAAAAAAGTCCTTCAGAAAGTATAAAGCTAATAAGCTGGAAGTGGTGAGCCGGCTGCCTTCACGATATCAATAACTCAGTATTGGGTTTCCAAAAAGACATCACATAATTTTTCAATGAGAAATCCATGAGCCCTGGAGATGCTGTTATGGTGTGAATTACAATGCACACGGCTTGTCAGCCGGCCCCGTCAGCACTTTCTCGGACGCCTTCGCGGGCGGGAAATGCTGCGGCGGCAGTAGGGGTGGTTATTGTTATTATTTCTTTCTTTTGGAGCCTCAAATTAAGAACCCGGGAAGCCCAGCAGGGCCCTCCCCCCTCCTCCCCTCCCCCCTCCTCCCCTCCCCCTCATGGTACCCAAATCACGAAGAAGTTTTCCGGCTTGATCATTTCTTGAGTGTGGCTCCTCAGCTCTGGGCATCCCCTGCCCTGTCTGAGATCCCTGATTCTGAGAAGCACTGGTTCATGGGGCTTGGGGACTAGGGTCAGGGTCTGTGGGTGGGGACCACCCTCCCCTTCAGAGCTCAGGCAGGCTTGTGATGTCCTTGAGTGCTAGGGGAGTAGGTAAAACTGAGTTTTCTCATTTTTAGCAACCCATGGGTTTCATTTAGCAGAGCCAATCTCCTGGGTATCGCTTTCTCCTGAGGTGACCTCTGAGGCAGGATTTTAGTTTAGGAAGAAAGGCACGGTCTGAGGGAAGGAGTGATAAAGGCTGATCTGGGTCGGGCTTCCCTGGTGGTCCAGTGGTGAAGAATCCACCTGCCAATACAGGGGAAACAGGTTCAATCTCTGGTTGTGGAGGATCCGACATGCCACAGAGCAGCTAAGCCTGTGCACCACATCTTCTGAGCCTGCGCTCTAGAGCCCACGAGCCACGACTGCTGAAGCCCATGGACCCCAGGGCCTGTGCTCCACAACCAGAGAAGCCCCGCAATGAGAAACCTGAGCATCGCAGTGAAGAGTAGCCTCTGCTTGCTGCAACTAGAGAAAAGCCTGCACAGCAATGAAGACCCAGCACAGCCACAAAAGGAAAAACTGACCTGGGTCAAGGGCAGAGGACATCCTTCCTGGGGCACTGATCATATTATGAGAGGACTTGGGTGGCTGAGAGGAAGGAACTGGGCGGAGGTGGAGCTGGGGTTCAGGACCCACCGAGGTAATTGTATTTTCCAGCACGACTGTGCGTCTTCTTCACGGATCCCAGACTATGAGCCACATGGAGCAGACCTGGTGGCACCCTGCAGTCAGAAGCCAGACCAGGCCAGCCGATCACAGACCCATGAGCAGTGCTGTGTATACTGAGCAACTGGGGCTGTTAGGCAGCATGAATGCAACAGGAATCCTAGGCCATGGCCGAGGTGGTTATCCCTTCATGGAATTCCCTTCCGGCCCTGATGTGCATCTGTGGAACCCCTGGCATCTGGATGTAGATGTCACCTCTTCCCTGATCATCATGGTACAGGTGTCAGGTCTGAGAACACCTCCATGCTCTGGCCAGGGGCTACGATGTTATCAGTTTACTGCCTTCAGGCCTGGTGTGGGGCTTGGAAGGACCAGTGAGACCTTTCTGGTTCTCAAAGGAGTTTTCAGCAGGAAGACACAGACACCAACACCCTCTCTCTTCCTCTCATACTTAGATTTGACACGTCACTCACCAAGGGAAGATGAACGGATTCTGCCGGCTAAGCTACTCAGTGCGTAATGACATACCTGTCACCACGTGGGGCTTTTTGGGGTAACCATCGCAGCCCTGATTTCCAGGCTGTGTCTGTGGGATGGAGGAGGGTGAGACATGCTGGACCCCTGCCTGCCCTGTGGGAAGGGAGGGCATGGCAAGGTCATAGGGGAGTGGGGCCCAGGGGAGAAGGGGGGACACTGACCTGGGGCTTCCTGGGAGCTCAGGCTGTTTATAGGCAGCTTGGGATGGGGCAATAAGCACAGAGACCTCAGCTCTGGTCTGGGCTCCATCCTGACTCATTTCTAGTCTGGTTTGAAGCCAGATAAGTCTTATTTCCTCTCCCTGAGCATCTCAAGCAGGTATTATCCCTACCTCTGGGGTCCCCAGTTGACTGCATCCCTCAGTGACACTCATGTATCATATTCTGGTTTGGGGAACATCGAAAGACATGAGAACTTTGGTTTCTAGACTGCTGCTTTCCACAGATTAAAAAATACATATATACAAACAAACAGAATATCTGTGAGAGACAGACAGAGGGAAGCCATGTCTTTTCTAGGTGAGGACCTTCATAAAACAGCTATCCTTATGATCATTACCAGTTTACAAAAGAAAGAATCTGCTCTCTCTGCTTTGCTAAGTCGCTTCAGTCGTGTCCGGCTCTGTGCGACCCCATAGACGGCAGCCCACCAGGCCCCCCTGTCCCTGGGATTCTCCAGGCAAGAACACTGGAGTGGGTTGCCATTTCCTTCTCCAATGCATGAAAGTGAAAAGTGAAAGTGAAGTCGTTCAGTCATGTCCTACCATCAGCGACCCCACGGACTGCAGCCTTCCAGGCTCCTGCATCCATGGGATTTTCCAGGCAGGAGTACTGGGGTGGGGTGCCATTGCCTTCTCCAAAGAAAGAATACTTGAATAGTAAAAACTAGGGGGAAGATATGGTCTCAGAACTAAGCAGAATCTTCTCAAGAAAGGAGACATAACAAGGGTGTGTGCATGTGAATGCTTGCACTTCAGTCATGTCCAACTCTCTGTGACCCATGGACTGCAGCCGGCCAGGTGTCTCTGTCCATGGGATTCTCCAGGCAAGAATACTGGAGAGAGTTGCCATTTCCTTCTCCAGGAGATTGTCCTGACCCACGGATCGAACCTGGATCTCCCGCATTGCAGGAAGATTCTTTACTGTCTGAGCCGCCAGGGAAGCCCATGTCCCTAGGATTATCTTTGGCAGTTCTCACCCATAGACTTTTTGCAGAAGAAAAGTGAAAAAGGCAAGCAGCACTCAGCATCAGAGTGTGGGTGGAGTTCATAACCTGAGCTATGGCTTACTCGCTGTGTGACCTTAGGCAAGTTACTGTGCTTCTCTGAGCTGTCCTCTGTAAAATGAGGAGAACAACCTCCTGCTGGGATTTTGGAAGGACCACGTGACTTCAGGGCTTGGCTCAGCAGGGCGTGGCATGTACCAAGTGCCCAGTACGTGAAGGCTGCTATTGCTGCCAGTTACTCCCATTCTCCTTGGTTGGGGCTGAGGTTTCTAGGTCCAGCTTGGGGTGCAAGGTGGGGGCTTAGACATTCTCTTTTTCCTTCTCCAGAGCTGTGGGAGCTAAGCTTGCCCTCATTTCCCTAAGGAAGATATGACACCAACTTGGTTTTAGCAGAAGCAAAACCCAAATACATCATGCACAGAGGGACCAGCAGGCTAATAGAATGTTCTTTAAAAGGACATTTTATTTTGTCAAATTGCTTTGGAGCTGCTGAACTCTGGATGCCATTTCTTTTGCAGTATTTCTAGAGGGTTTGTTTGTAGGTAATGAGAAAGCGCTGCTCTGACATTGGTCCGAGAGAGGAGGCTGTGGGTTTCTTTCCTGTGCACCCCTGACTCTGTGTGTCTGCTCCTAACAGGACTCATGCCTCGATCATCTCCACTTTATTCAAGGTACAGGAGGAACAGGGGAGAATGAGGTGGGGACCAGTAGAAGAAGCCTCTGGGTCCTCTGTGGGGGCCACCCTTAGAGCAGCTGCTGAACTCTCTTGCCAGCCTGGGGCAGCTGGTAGGACCCTGTCCCAGCCTCCCAGCATCATCCAGGCTCGTTTTCCCTTCCTCTGAAAATCTGTGTGTCAGCACAGGCCGGGCAGGTGTGCTTGCTCCCCGAGCCTGAGCCTGTGTCCCAGCATGGGAAGAAAAATGCCGACTCGGAAAGAATCTAGAGTCAGGCGCCCCGGCACCAGCCTCGGGTACAGGAGAGAATTGGTGGGAAGGATGCCCTGGAAGAGGACCAGGTGGCTGGCACCACGGGCACGCACATGCGCCCTCGCTAGAACCCCCTCCCTCCTCTCCGTCTGCCAAGGAAAGAGGCCCCCATAAGGTGACTGTGGAAGTCGGGCTGCTGTCTGCCTCCCTCCTTCCGTTCATTCTTTCTTCCCTCCTTCTTCAGGTCCTCATTCCCTCTCTTTACCCTTCCCTTCTCTCCTCTTTTCTCTCCCGTCTCCCCTTATTCTCTCTCCCCTTCTTTTTCTCCAGTGTCCCTCCCACTTTCACTAAGGACCCTCCATGATCCTCAGTGCTCCAGGCTGGACGCAGCTGCAGGGAGAGAATCTGCCTGCCCTCGCCCCTCGCCTCCCTCCCCCAGGAGGTCTCTGCCTAGTGGAGTACTCAGGGGATGGCAGAGGACTGTGCTGTCGTATGACTCATGCGCTAATCGAGTTCTGGGGTTCTAACCTGGGAGCCTTGCTGTGCCTGGAAGGGCCGAGAAAACCCTTGCAGAAGAAGGGAAATTTGGCCTGGGTCTGTGTTTTTCAGGCGAAGGCAAGAGGGAAGGGCCTTGTCAGCAGGAGGAACAGCCCATACAAAGTTTGGGAGACCAGAAAGGGCTTGCTTGGCGTGTTTGAGGAAGCTGCGAGTTTCAGGGTGGCCTGAGCGAGCATGGTGTACTTGGTGACTCTGCGCTGATGTGGGTGGTCAATAAATAAGTATGTATCAAGCCCCTGCCACATGCCAGTCACTGAGCCTAGATCAGAGAATAGAGACAGTTGCCTTCAACAAACTTGGATGGGGAGACAGTCAATGAACACTCACTCAGACCTGGGTTCAAGTTCCATCTCTGTCCCTTACTATCAGTGTGACCTCCATCCAGTCATTTCAGCCTTTCTGAACCTGTTTTCCCATCTGTAAAATGGGGATGATAGCACTGTGGGCAGTTTTGGGAGCTGAATTAGCTCTTGTATGTGAAAATATCTAGCACTATGGATGTTATCTCATTTTACCTCTGTGATCTCTCCATTTTATAGATCTGGCAGTGATGGCTCAGAGAGGATGGATGACCAGCCTAAGGTCGCACAGCCAGTAAAGGTATACAGTTGGAGAAAGAAACTTAGGCAGTTTGACTTCCAAATCTTAGTGTTTAATAATGACCTCCCAAGGGCATTTTGCTGCAAGATGGACTTGGAACAAAACGAGTATATCAGTAAAATGGGGTTGCACAGACCTGGCAAGACCACGGGGATAAATGCAGGAGTGATGGCTCTTCAGAGCTGCAGAGGGTCGTGGGCATGTTCTTCCTATCTCCGTGGCTTCTCACCATCCCGGCGATGTGCCCTCCTAGCCTGTGTTTGAGTTGGTGAGATAGGAGGAGGGGGAGGGGGAGGAGAAGAAGGAGGAGGAAGAAGAGGAGGAGGCAGAGGACAGGGAGGAGCTCTTTGCCTCCAAGAGGCCTGGCACCCAGGGCACCCACCCCAGCCCCCAGGTTGGGCTCTCTCCCTCCCTCCAGATGCCCAGCACCAAGGTGTCTTGGGAATCTAGAGCTCTAATAGAGGCGGTCTGGGGTTCCACCCTTGTAGCTTTTTCTGTTCACACGAGGCTTTCTTTCTCTTGACGCCCTTTCTTGCAGGAGCTTCTGGTCTTTTGGGATCAGCTTTTGTCTCTGAGACCTCTCAGATTCCCTGGGCACACTTTTGGAGCCCTTGCTCTGGCCTCCACTTTCCACGTCTCCTCTCTGCACTCCTAAAGGGTGAGTCACGGGGCTTCTGAGGTCTAAGGAAGGGGCCCAGACAACTCGGAGAGGAGCTTCCTCGGTCACTAGAAGGGGGCCCCTTGGTCATTACATGGACTGGCCACACGATGGCGCCATGGGACCATCAAGCACACCCAATGGGCTGCGGGTCCACTGTCATTCGGCTAATCTCTTTCTTAAATGTTCCACTGGCACCAAATGGTCTCTGCTTCATCTCATCATTGTCATCCTCCTCTGCCTGCCCCCGTCCCCCGCTCTCCGCTTCCTCGTCTCTGTACCTATGCAGCTGACCTCTGGGTCTCCTTCCTACCCTGGGCAGACAGACTCCAGTCACTGCTGGCTGTGCTGGAGAGGAGGGGAGAGGGAAGGGAGGGCAGAGCAGAGAAACTAGAGGCTGGCTAAAGAGGCTAGAGACTGTCTGATAAGGAAGGAATGTCTTACGGGCTTGATTCTCTGTGGTCACCTGGAGCTGGGCTCTGGGAAGCCTTTAGGAATGGGAAACAGAGCTTACATGTCAGTCCCAAGGAATATCTGGCAGCCCAGTTTAGGGTATCCAGCGCAGGTCTCACCTCCTGGAAGTGCGAGGGCCAGGGTGACACAGAAAAGGATGCCATCAGCCATCAGCAAGGCTCAGAGCTCTAGCTGGAAGTGGCTCTGATGGCAGATCCTGCTGCAGACAGCTGTGGCCCTTCCCTGGACAATGGTTTGGAAGCTGCTGGAGCTGCTGGCTGGGGTGGCAGGGTGTGATCTGAAAATTAGGCTTACTTTTCTGAAAAAGAAAAAAAAAACAAAAAAACAAAAAACCCCCCAAACAACTCAGGTGAGATGACCAAGAGAGAATTCTACATGTGCTCAGAGAGCCGTGACAAGTCAGGATTATAATAATAATAATGAAAATCATTTATTGTGTACTTAGTACTTGCCAGACATTGCTGTGAGCACTTTTCATGGATTTTTTTATTTACATGGATTACCCTGTAAAATACGAAATAGGAGAGGATTTCTAATGAAAAGTAAGCCTGAAAAGGTGACAGACTCTCTTTTAGGACAATAAAGCCTAAGATACATGCAAGCTGGGAATAAGCCTTCCTGCTAAACTGCATCTGATTGTTGGAGGGGAGAGAGAAAAACATTTCCTTTTAACTCACAGCGTACATGAGGACCTATCATCGCAGCCTCTTCCACTTCAAACCATTTTCTTCCTAGTGGAAGGAATATTCTGCAATTGGAGTTGGAGCCTGATTTAATAAGGCAATAACCAGAGAAATGTGTTTCAATTGATTATTAAGCATTTGTTTATTAGGGCTCAGTAGCTCTGACCCAAATAGCTGCTAAGCAGTCATTAAACATCAAAGATGTTTCTGTTTATATATTTTGTTTATTTACCATCATGAACAAGCATTATTGCATCAATTAAATGTCAATTAGGGGCCCATGATTTGAATTAGATTATATACACAGTGTCAAATCATTTTTGCTTCTCTTTCAGAGATATAATCCATTTCTGTTTTAATATTAAAATATGGTCTGATAGAAGCGTTAGAGGCTGTGCTTGGTTGGGGCAACAAGGTGGTTTCTGTTCATTTCTACAGCTGATATTTCCTTTTCTTTTTGGTGTCTGCAGCCTGGAACTGGGTGATGATGACACCCAGTTATTGATTATTCGTGAGGGTGCCTTTTCACCATTATGATCTTTGCTTTGGGGGTTAATTTCTTAAAACACAAAACAAAACAATAACGTCCCTATCACGAAACCCTTAGATATTTATCTCCAAAGTTGCAGAACTCAGTTCTCTGAAATCAGCATTGAGATCAGAGATAATGCACTAGGAAAAAAGGTATATTTGTCCTAGTCCCTAAGTTCAGAAGCATTGAAATAACATATTTTAACAGCATTTTTCCTTTCCTTTAAAATTTTTTTTATTTAACCGTTTTAAAGATTACTTTCCATTTACAGTTATTACAAAACACTGGCTGTATTTCCTGTAGGAGGAGCCATCCTTGAGCCCGTCTTGACCCAGTGGTTGGTGCCTCCTGCTCCCCACCCCTACCTTGCTCCTCCCCCTTCCCCCTGGTAAGCACTAGTTTGTTCTTTATATCTATGAGTCTGCTTCTTTTTATTTAAAAAATAAAAGACTTAAAAAAATAATTCAAAGGAAAATTTAAAGACAAATACTTAATAAAATGAGATCACATGGAAATCTTCCTGGCTTTCTATGTCTGAGGAGAAAGGACTCGAAGGAGAAGAATGCCCTGGACTGGAACGCAACCTCACTGGCCCTCAGAATTTATCCTCCTTCTGCTGTAATCAGTGGATGAATTAGGACTCTCCCTCATGGGAACTTGGAGATCCAGGCCTTCTGGGGGGCGGGGGGGGGTGGAACCCGAGACCAAGAGCACGTGACTGAGCCTTCTCCCTGCCCTGACCTCTGACCCTGCTCAGAGAGGCTGCTGAGTGAGCTGGCCAGGGTCAGCCCTACGGGAGTGGCGTGCATGGGAGTGGACGGGGTGCCAGCCAGGCTCTGGCTGCAGCCACATGAGGGCTGGAGGGCTCAGGTACTGTCGCCAGCTGTGAAGGGGCAGCCCTCAGGGTGTCAGGGTGGGGTTCAATCCAGGATGAGGAAGAGAAAGACGAGCATGCAGAGGAGAGGCGTGGGGAGTGAGTGACCTTCTTGGAAACACTGGTCATTTGCCTATTAAAGAGATGCCAAGTTCTCTCCCATTTCCAGCCCAGGAGTTTTCAAACTTAAAAAAAAAACAAAAAACTCTTTGTATACTTGCTTTACAATGTTGTGTCAGCTTCTGCTGTATGACAATGTGAATCAGCTATACGAATACACATATCCCCTCCCTCATGGACTGTCCTCCCCCACCATTTCGTCCCTTTAGGTCATCCCAGAGCACTGAGCTGAGCTCCCTGTGCCGTATAGCACCTTCCCACTAGCTGTCTGTTTTACACATAGGCAAGCAAGCAATTGCTCAGTCATGTCCGACTCTTTGTGATCCCATGGACTGTAGTCTACCAGGCTTCTCTGTCCATGGGATTTTCCAGGCAAGAGTACTGGAGTGGGTTGCTATTTCCTTCTCCAGGGGACCTTCCTGACCCACGGATCGAACCCGGGTCTCCTGCATCGCAGGCAGACGCTTTACCCTCTGAGCCACCAGGGAAGCCCGTTTTACACATGGTGGTGTCTAAATGTCAATGCTACTCTCTCAATTTGTACCACCCTCTCCTTCCCCCAGTGTGTTCACAAGTTCATTCTCTATGTCTGCATCTCCAGTCCTGCCCTGCAAATAGGTTCATCATGACCATTTTGCTTTTAAGCAATAGAACTTTTTTTGCCAAATGACATCCCACTTGAAGGTCGAATAAGAAAAAGCTCCAGCAAGGCTGAAATATTGGGGGTAGGGTGCATCTCATTTGCCCCTCAGGGCCCTTTACTCCACCGCACCCCAGAACATCTCTGCAGAAATCTTCTGCTTCTGGAAACCCCGCATCAGTGCATGGCTGACCCCAGTCTCAATGCCGGTTCCCAATCCCAGCCTGGGCTGACAACGGAAGAACCACAGGGGATGAGAATATCTTCTCAAAGTCGTAAACCCACCTGGTTCTCTAGGGCTGGATTTGCCCTAGTAGTATCCTTTTAACAAGACCCCGAGGAATTCCCTGGCGGTCCGGTGGTTAGGACACGGTGTTTTCACTGATGTGGTCTGGGTTCAGTCCCTAGACAGGAGACTAAGAATTGATTCTAGTCCAGCTGTCAGGGCTGGGATGAGTGAGGGTGGGGCAAGCCTGGTACTTAGGACGTGGCATTTACAGAGATGTTCATTCTCCAGGGCTCAGCTTGTACCTGGGTTTCTCCCTTGAACATGACACCTAGACTCCTCACTCTCCTGAGCCCATCCTGACCCTGGTAGTAACCTTACAATAACCACCTATGGGATGAATCTTGCATAAGAGGTGATCCAATGGGGCTTGAATGAATGAAAACTATTCAGCCTGCCATAGAGAGCTGCTTCCTGGTTCTCCACAGGGCAGACAGCAAAGAGGACAGGCTGGTGGCAATATTCAAAATAATTTTTATTACAGTTATTCTAAATTTAATTTTTGATGCTTACAAGGTACAAGACACTGTGCGAGATGATTTTAAAACATTCCTTAATTTTACCCTCACACCAACCCTGTGATATTAAACCCATGTCGTCAATGGGGAAGCTGAGGCTTTGAAAGGCTAATGTATTGTCCAAGTTCATACTGCTAGTTGGTGAGGAAGTTGAGCCTCATTCTCATGTCTAATATTCCCCAAAGCTTGGGATCTTTAGCGTTAGGTTGTATTGAGAACCTGGGTATGTGAACTTTGCTCAGCAGTGGAGATGATACCTCCAAAAAAACTTCATTCTAAAAGAAAAGTGGCCAGTAGTAACTGCATATATGTGCCCAGCAAGCACCCCGTCTGCCTTCCGTGAAGCAAATGCCACCCCCAACCCCTGCCAGAGAGGTCACATGATCCAGGCTGGGCCAATTAGAATCTCCCATTCCCTGGGGCACCGTGATTGGCCCAGAGGTGGAGGTGGGACTCAAGCTAAACCAATCACATGCCTTCCCCAGGATTTTCAGTTAGGAACCGGGGGAGAAGCTATCTTCTTTGGGAAGTCACTGTTCCACAGGGAGTTGAGAGACTCTTAGCCACCAGAGCACCAGGAGAGAAGGAAGATAGAAATAAGAGGAGAGGAAGCCAGACCTGGTGACCGAGTCTTGCTGGTAAGGTCTGTCTCCAATTCTGAGTTGCCTCGGCCTGTGTTATTCTCAGCTGCATCAGAAAATTTCAGTTTTTTTTAGGCCAATGGAAATTAGGTTTTTTGGGTCACTTTCAACCCAAAAAATCCTGACTAATTCAACATCCAACGTTAACATCACAGCCCCTCCCTTCTGAGTCCTCTCTGAACCACCGGACACCGCTCTAGCATTTCGCACTGTTTCTTACGCCTTTTCTCCTCATCTCCCTGAGATTCATGCTTTTTCAAAGAATGGCTAAATGTTCTCTGAATACTGCTGCTGCTGCTGCTAAGTCGCTTCAGTCGTGTCCGACTCTGTGCGACCCCACAGACGGCAGCCCACAATCTGCCGTCCCTGGGATTCTCCAGGCAAGAACACTGGAGTGGGTTGCCATTGCCTTCTCCATTGTGTGAAAGTGAAAAGTGAAAGTGAAGTCGCTCAGTCGCATCCGACTCGTAGCGACCCCATGGACTGCAGCCTATCAGGCTCCTCTATCCATGGGATTCTTCAGGCAAGAGTTCTGGAGTGGCTTGCCATTGCCTTCTCCGCTCTGAATACTAGTTACTCCTAAGAAGTTCCTAACAGCAGTGCCCGAATGCATTTGTATTTTATTTGTAATTGTGGTGGTAAAATATGCACAACATGAAATTTACCACCTTAACAATTTTTAAGTGGGCAGCGCAGTGGTATTAAGTACATTTGTAGTCTTGTGCAACCATTCCTATCAATCCATCTCCAGAACTGTTTTCCTCTTGCAAAACTGAAACTCTGTCCACCTTAAATGCTAATTCCCTTTCCCAGCCTCTGGCAACCACCATTCTACTTTCTGTTTCTATGAATTCTAGTTATCTTATTTAAGTGGAGCCATACGATGCTTGTCTTTTTTTTTTCTTTTTGTCATTAGCTTATTTCACTTAACATAATGTCCTCAAGTTTCATCCATATCGTATCCTAAGACAGGATCTCCTTCCTTTTTAAGGCTGAAAAATATTCCATTGTGGTTATACACCACATTTTGCTTACCTATTCATCTGTTAGTGGGCGCCTAGAGTGCGTTCACCTTTAGACTTTTGTAAATAATGCTGCGGTCAACATGAATGTACCAATATCTCTTCCAGGTCCTGCTTTCAGTTTTTTGGATGTATGTATCCAGAAGTGGAATTGCTGAATCATATGATGATTCTGTATTCAATTTTTCTGAGGAACTGAATACTGATTTCGACAGTGGCTGCACCATTTTGCAGTCCCACCAACAGTACACAAGGATTCCAATTTTTCCACATTATTGCCAACATTTGTTATTCTATCTCTGTCTCTCTTTTTTATTTTTTGGTTGCCATGTTGATGGGTGTAAGGTTGTCTTAATGTACTGTTTTTCCTTTGGCTATGCCACTTGGCTTGTGGAATCTTAATTCCCTGACCGGGGATTGAACCCAGGCCCTTGGTAGTGAGAGCTCAGAGTCCTAACCACTGGATCGCCAGGGAATTTCCAATGGATTTTTAATAATGGCATCTGTAAGTAGTTTTGCTATTAGACATAAAACCACCCTAAAATCGGTGACTTAACCACTGTTAACTCAGCTCCTGATTCTCCATATTGGTAAAAGGGGCTGAGCTCAGCTGAATGGTTTTTCTGGACTTGGCTGGACCCACTCACGTGACTCAGGCTAACTGCAGGGTTGGCTGGTCTAGAATTTCTTCAGCTGAGATGACTCATTGGAGCTCCAGGATCTGTTCTCATAAAGGCTGGACTGGATTCCAAGAGAACAAAACAGGCACTGTCTCTTGAGTGTGTGTGTGTGCTCAGTTGCTAAGTTATGTCTCACTCTTTGTGATCCCATGGACTGTAGCTCACCAAGTTCCTCTGTCCATGGGATTTTTCATATAAGAATACTGGAGTGGGTTGCCATTTCCTTCTCCAGGGGATCTTCCCGACCCAGGGATTGAACCCATGTCTCTTGCACTGACAAGCGGATTCTTTACCACTGAGCCTCCTGAGAAGCCCAATGTCTCTTGAGACCTGGGCTTAGATGTGACGCAACATGCTCTCTCTGAATTCCATGGGTCAAAGCAAATCACCAGCTTAGTCAGATTGAAGGGGTGGGGAAACTGATTCAACCTTTTGATGGGATGACTTGCAAAGTCAAATTGCAAAGGGATGTGGTTAGGGGAAAGTGAACAATTCACACCATTTCCCCCAAACTGACCATAACTTTTCAATATGTTTTCCTGTCATGACAAAGATTTGCATTTCTGATGAAAGTGTGAAAGTGTTAATTGCTTGGTCATGTTCAACCCTTTGCGACCCTGTGGCCTGTGGCCTGCCAGGCTCCTGTGTCCATAGAATTCTCCAGGCAAGAATACTGGAGTGGGTAGCCATTGCCTTCTCCAGTGGATCTTTCAGACCCAGGGACTGGACTCACCCAATTCATGAGGTTCAGAGACTCTGACTCATCTGCAGGACTAAATTCTGCTGAAAATCATGGAATCAAGGTGAATTAATTCCTCATTTGTTTGCCATAAACAGTTGACTCAGGGTTAGCTTTGTCCTTGTAGCCCTGCATAAGGGCTGTCTGTTAAAAGCAACTGGCTTTTCCATCACCTTTGAAAGATGGTAACTCAGACCCTTTCCTCAAAGCCGGTAGTGACCAGGGGAGCCTCTGCTGAGCCCCAGAGCCTGATTAAAGAAAGCCCAAACCAAATGAAGACGAAAGGCTTTCAAAACTCAGTGCCTTCCCTGTCTCTGTCCAATACAGAACTGGATCCAAATGGTCAAAGCTGTTGCTGAAGAAGCATGGGGCAGCGGGTACCCCCAAGCATTCTGGACACCTTGTAAGTCAGTCCCTGGAGGATCATCTGGAAGACTTGGAGAGAGTTCCCTACTTTGTTATTTGGTTCCTGCTATAGTAATGCTACATAACAAATAACCCCAAACCAGTGGCAAACAAGAGCAAACATTTTTTTTTCTCTCTCTCATGGGTCTGTGGCTTGACTGGGGTTCAGCTGGTCTTGGCTGGGCCGGAGTGGACTTCAGGAGGAAAGCTGGGTTCAGATCTGCTCCACAGAATTTTATTCTCCTTGGACCAACAGCTCCCCAAAGCATGGTCTTCTAATGGAAAATGGGAGAAACTTAAGAGAGCAAGCAAACTGTCCATGCACACCTGAGCTTCTGTTTGGTCAGGTCTGCTGTCATTCTATTGGTTAAAGTGAGTCACATGGCTCACATGGGCCAAACATCAATGGGGCAAGAGACATAAGCTCCTCTCCTCAGTAGGAGGGCCTACTTGCCATGCAAGTTACATGATGAGTTACAAGGTGAGATGCACGATCTTTTTTTAAAAAAAATTAATTAATTAATTTTTGGTTGTGCTGGATCTTCGTTGCTGCACTCGGGCTTTCTCTAATTGTGGCAAGCGGGGGCTACATTTCACTGCAGTGAACTGGCTTCTCGCTGTGGTGGTTTCTATGCACAAACTCTAGGCACACGGGCTTCAGTAGTTGTGGCTTGTGGGCTTAGTTGCTCCATGGCTTGTAGAATCTTCCCAGACCAGGGATCAAACCTGTGTCCCCTGCACTGGCAGGCGGATTCTTATCCACTGGACCACCAGGGAAGTCTGAGATGCACAATCTTAATGTGATGAAGTAAGAATTAGGACCAAAGATGCAGTTGACTATTTATCCAGAGGGGTTAGGAGATTGATGTATTGGGGTTAAACCTTTAAGTTGTGTGCACATAATTTCATACTTATTTGGGAATGTCTGATAAACTGTTGGGCTGTATGGGCAGGAAGCTAGTTACAAGAGAAACAGGATTCTTACATGAGCTCCTTCTGGGATAATACAGAGCCAGGGTCACAGAATTTACCCAAGTAACAAAACCTCACTCCTTGAAGGAAGGGGTAATTCTCTGGCTTCATGCCCTGCCTGGTCCCTTTCCTCACCATTGACTCATGACTGGTTCCTGGGGAGAGTTTATTGTTTCTGTAAAACTCTGAGTTACTGGGGACTGCTGCTGCTAAGTCACTTCAGTTGTGTCTGACTCTGTGTGACCCCATAAACGGCAGCCCACCAGGCTCCCCTGTCCCTGGGATTCTCCAGGCAAGAACACTGGAGTGGGTTGCCATTTCCTTCTCCTACTGGGGACTAAGAGGCGTTAATTACCTGAGTCTCCTCTGGGGACGTTCACATAAGAGGGGAGAGGGACTTTCTTCTCTCAAACCACAGCCCTTCTTTGTGGGACTTTGAAATCCTACTGGCCGTAAAGCAACTGCAATGACTGTGCTTGGCACAGGGCAGGGCATGGAAGTGCCCAGCGGTGGCAGAAACAATGTCCCACAGAAACAA
>NW_011495059.1:4971973-4972134 GCF_000754665.1 Bison bison bison | reverse complement strand
ATACCTTCAGGAAGTGGTGTTGGTGGCCACCTGCCAGAACGACAGGTTCCTAATGGGTGAGGAGAGGCAGAAAGAGTGAAGAACAGGTGCGTGTGGCCTCCTGGGTCCGGCCTTGGAGACAGTACATTCACCAGTCCTGGTGTCACTCTCCAGCACAAGAG
>NW_011495059.1:4970626-4971873 GCF_000754665.1 Bison bison bison | reverse complement strand
TGCCCCCCTCCAGCACAAGAGATGGTCCCAGCCGTACTCAGACTCAAGCTCCATGCCCAGGCAGCCCTCTCCAGACTTTAGGGGTATGATGGGTTAATTCAATCCAGCAGGTGATGGCAGGGATTGCAAACAATTTTTTTCAACACCGTTCTCCTGTTCATTAAGGATCAAGTATCTTTGGGTGTGACAGTTGGACTGTATAGAAAGCTGAGCACTGAAGAACTGATGCTTTTTGAACTGTGGTGTTGGAGAAGACTCCTGAGTTCCTTGGACTGCAAGGAGATCCAAAGAGTCCATCTTCAAGGAAATCAGTCCTGAATATTCATTGGAAGGACTGATGCTGAAGCTGAAACTCCAATACTTTGGCCACTTGATGTGAAGAACTGATTCATTTGAAAAGACCCTGATGCTGGGAAAGATTGAGGGCAGGAGGAGAAGGGGACAACAGAGGATGAGATGATTGGATGGCATCACTGACTCAAGGGACATGAGTTTGAGTAAACTCCAGGAGTTGGTGATGGACAGGGAGGCCTGGCGTGCTGCAGTCCATGGGGTCGCAAGGAGTCGGACACGCCTGAGCAACTGAACTGAACTGATCTCCTCTCTGCCAGTACCGTGGAAGGGCCAATTGAACAAAGGACACTTGCTGCTTTGAGAAACTCATCATCTAGTGCAGGGCATGCCCTGGCCCGTGGGCCTGAATTGGCCCACCACACCATCCTTTTTGTATATAATTTTTTTTGAAACACAGCCAAGCTTGTTTGTTTATACGATGTCTCCAGTTGCTTTCAGAGAAGGCAGTGGCAACCTACTCCAGTACTCTTGCCTGGAAAATCCCATGGATGGAGGAGCCTGGTAGGCTGTGGTCCAAGGGGTCACTAAGAGTCAGACACGACTGAAGCATCTTAGCAGCAGCAGCAGCCAGTTGTTTTGGTGACAAGGACAGAGTTTGAGTGGTTGAGACAGAGACCATGTAGCCTCTAATGACGAAGCTATTTACTATTGGCTCTCCACAGGAAAAAATGGCAATCAATAGTCCAGCGAAAAAGTCAAACAGATAAATGCTATGCTAATGCTAAGTCACTTCAGTCGTGTCCGACTCTGTGCGACCCCATAGACGGCAGCCCACCAGGCTCCCCCGTCCCTGGGATTCTCCAGGCAAGAACACTGGAATGGGTTGCCATTTCCTTCTCCAGTGCATGAAAGTGAAAAGTGAAAGTGAAGTCGCTCAGTCGTGTCCGACCCTT
>NW_011495059.1:4961299-4970526 GCF_000754665.1 Bison bison bison | reverse complement strand
TAGCGACCCCATGGACTGCAGCCCACCAGGCTCCTCCATCCATGGGATTTTCCAGGCAAGAGTACTGGAGTGGGGTGCCATTGCCTTCTCCAAAACAGATAAATAGGCAATGACAAATATAATAGTCCTGTGACAGAAGTAAGTGCATAGCTTTGGGGGTGGGATGGGATCAGGCAAGGCTTCCTGGAGGAGGCAACGTCTAATCTGAAACCTAAAGGATTGGTTCAGCAATTTCAGCAAAGGGTAGGGAGAGATGACTGGTGGAGGAAAGGAGGAACAAAGGCAAGAGGTAAGAGTGAACATCGGGTCTGGAGCTTAGAGTAGCTGGAATCTAGGGTGAGGTGGGAACCAAGAGAAGAGGTTGTAAGTCGTTCAGGCAGTGTGTTGGGGCTCTGATTGTCTTTGAGGAAGTCGATATTTATCACTGGGATGGGGGTGGTATGCTCTGTACTATGTTTATGATATGAATATGTTTTGCTTTTTATTCCTTTCTTGGGACTGGGTTTCATTGTTTTCAATTTACAGACATGAACATTGAGTGTTGCAGTAAAGGAACGGGCACTTGTGGAAACAGGGCTGGACAGAAGGATGAACCACTTGTGCTTCACAGCCTTCAAGTGCTGGGCAGCTTAAGACTTGTTCCTGCAGCCACACTCAGGCTTTCCACTGGGGCCACTGCCTGGGGTTGGGCTCCCTGGGCTGTGTGTGGGCTCAGCTCCACGTCTGGCTCTTCTTCCTCTTTTCATGCATTAAACCAATGCCCTGTGCCATCAGTCTCTACCTCTTTGGGGCCAATATGATCTGCAAATCCACACTCAGGGTAAAAACTCGGTGACTTAAGGCAGCTGCCCTTCATCACCTGAGTGTGAGGCACAGCATCATCACTCCCCTTCGTGCACGCGGGACAGACTTGCCAGGGGATCACCAAACTCCCCACCCCTGAGTCTGACACAGCCTCAGAATCCTCAACACAGTCCTCCATCCATCAGCCAGTATAACTCTCATCCTTTTCTCAATCCAGGGAGAACATTGAGCTCATACAGTTACTTTCAGCACAAACCTAACCATTTCCCCCAGGCAGCCTGCCTTTTCATCAGCTTTGCTTTTGAACCAGAATTCAACACAATCCAGCAAATGTTCACTGAGAATCCACCAAGTGTCAAGGAGCAGGGATTGAATAAACATGATTTCTGTGCCCTAAGGAGCTCACATTCTGATGAGAGACGTTGATCTCAGCTACCTCCAAAGGCAGCCTTCCTCTGCTGTTATTCGTGGTGGTGCTGGGCGCGCTCCATGCAAAACTGGATTCAGCACCCCCTCCATCTGAGATGGGGGACTATTTCTGGATGTGGCTGTGTGGCCTGGAAACTCAGCCTCTCAGACCAGTGAGGGAGGAGAAATACAGATGGAGAGGTGGCAGGCACAGGGGCAAGGGAACTGCGGTGGCTCAAGGAAAAAGACGAAGTCAGGTTTGGACCAGGTTGGGATGGATGAGCAGTGCCTCTGGCCTGAGGGATGGGTACAGTACCAGGTCCCTGGAATTTTCTGAGAAGTCAGTGCGCTCTGTGGCTCAGCCACCCATCCATTCCAGGTCCAGTAGCGAAAAGAGCTGACCAGCAAAGAGCTGAAGTATCAGGTCCCCCAGATAAGAACATAGCAAGAAGGAAATGTGGTCAGGCTCCAGAAAACTGCCTACTCTTGGAAGCTGGGGGCTGATTCTTCTGGTTTACCTTCTCATTGCCCAGCACTGATTCAAGGACACTGGTTGGTGGGGTCTCCTTGTGTTTAGAACTCCCTGGGGGAGCTTTTGTGGGCTTCCACTGCAGGGAAAAGCATGGTCATTGCAGCCTAGACCCCACCTCCCCACCCTGAGAGCTGGCGGTCGCATTATTCCCCAAAGGACACAAGTCCCTTCTCAGACCTTGTCACAGCCTCTGATCACTTGCCTTCCCATGGAGATTTCCAGAATCTACTAACTAGGGCCATAAATAGGCAGAGAAGGGAATGTGTGCATGAGTGTGTCTGTCTCAGGCTCTATGTGTGACACACACACATGTACATACACACACACACAGATCTACTTCATCAGAATCAGTTTGCAAACTTCATTTCTTTAGGATGAAGAGAAAAGAAAATTATTATTAACATATCAATGGCACTTCCATGCTGGGAACAAGATTACTCTCAGGCACACACAAGCGCCCGGGGAGTCACAGACGCTGTATTTTAAATGTGTTCTGTCTCCGTATCTCGCTTTCTCCCACCCTGCCCCCACTTCCCTTTTATTTTTAATTTTTTTTTTTATTCCTCCAAGCTTGTTTCTCTTGAAATTTCCACCTTGTGGTTGTGTACTGCTGACTTCACATTTGCTGTGGTGTGAACTCCACATCTGTGAATGGATGACAGGAAAGATTAATAGCCCTGCTCCCTTCTCCTTGACTGTGGGCCCAGCTAATGAATAAATAAATAAATAAATAAACAGAGCTCCAATCCCCTAAATAGAGACCCAGAGCCGGGGAGAAAACAGCATTTTGCTGAATCCATTCTTTAAGGAAAAACCCAACCTCTAATGATCTCTGATTTACATAGTCGGCAGTTTTTTGCTAAACATTTTACAAAGACACAAAAGTTTGGGGTGGAGAGATGGCCCCCATGCTTTTGGCAGATGGAGGCAAGGGCCCCAAGAAGCCCACGAGCCAAGCGGGGCTGGTGATGAGAAGGAGCCGACTTCCCACCCAGACTCTCTTAGGTCAGGGACCACTGAGTCAAGTGATGATGGAGAGGGTGGCAAAGTGACCCCTCGAGGGTCCTGTAGTGATCCCTACTTACCGGATGACAGGAAGTGTGAGATCTCATCAGCTTCCTTCTTGCTCCCAGTTCCAGTGAGAGAGAAGCTCAGACTGCGAGGGTGAGGCTTCTCAAACTTGAAGAGGTGCATCAATTTCCTGGACATCTTGTCACAATGTGGATCCTGATCTCGTAGTTCTAGACTGGGGCTGAGAGTCATCATTTCCAACAAGCTCCCAGGTGGTGGTGCTGCTGCTGGTGGTCCAGGGACCACAGTTAGGATGGCAAGATGCTGGGGAGGGAACAGCAGCCCAGGCTGTGTCCCCTCCTCTGTGGCTCTTGTCTGAGGCAGCAAGACAGAATCGTTGTCTTCCTTCCATCCCCAGAGCTCAGCTGTTTTATCTGGTTCTCCAATCTCCGCTCACTCTATGGGCCTAATTATGCCCAGGCACCCCAGCCAAAACCAGCAAGTACGTCCTCTCTGAAGCAGGCATGGAGAATTCTGACCTTCACTGGCTGCATTTTTAAAGTCCTGTTGCCTCTCTCGGTCACTGCATCTTTAACAAGATCAGTCTTTGGATAGGAAGATGCTGTGCAAGGGGACTTGGTTGAGGGCAGGCAGGTTGAGAGGCCACAGTGGCTCCTGAAGTCTCTGGTTAGGCTGACCAGAGGTAGGGTTCAGGGGCAGTGAAGTTAGAGGGGCTGTGAGCTGGGCTCCTCTGTACAGCCAGGAGTCTGCAGGCTAGAATGCACATGTGCCAGCCGCTGATCTTAACTTGCTGTCCCGGTACCTGTCAACTCACTTGTGATGAGAAAGCAGAGGTGAGACCAGTTCTGAAAAAACAGGAATGGGAAGCCCACCTGGTGCCAGACACTCCCCCCATTCATGGTCTCTCTGCCTCAAGCAGATTTGATCCAAGGAAACCAAGTGGCTTTTCAGCAGGGCAGGTGGGCCATTGCCCACGTGGTAGGGAAGAAACAAGACTGGGATGACTTCCTGCTCTTTCTCATCCATCACTCAGCCAGGACGACTGACATCCTTTTTCTTGATTCCTGGCCTGTGAAAGCCTCAAGGCCAGTTACAAGTCACCCCAGTGCAATTCACCCTTACTCTCTGGATCAGCCTCAGATGACCCCAGTCCAGTCAGAGGCAGCTGGATCCATCCCACTCCTGGCACCGCTGCCCAGTCTGTTTGCTCTTCACCATCCCATTCATTCCTCAGAACCTCAGTTTGCTCATCTCATCTCATGAAATTGGTTAAAAATTGAGTTTTTGTTTAAAGTCAGTGCTCTTCCCAGGTGAAACTACTTTTTTTTTTTTTCTTGGCTTGTTTTAAGGGTAGTAAAGGGAAGGGGAAAACTTTGCTCTTTTAATTTAATCATTACGTTCAGTCTATGATGACATATTTGATTATTAGATAGCAGTGCCACTAATAAGTTGTCAGAAATTAATTGCAAGCATCAGTTCCGCACTTAGTTTATGGCCAAGACAACTATCTTAAGATAAATGGCTCATATTTTGGTGCAGGGTTTGATGTTCAAAACAAAATGTGACAACAATAAACAAATGTTAAAAAAAACAAGAGGGGACCATGACATCTTCCTCTTGCGGTTGAAGAGGGGAGAGGAGACAACACTATAAGTTGCCTGGGCCAGGATATCAGAACATCATCACGACCTCAGACCTGGGAGCCTCTTCTTTCCACTCCCACCACCTGAGCCCTTTCCCCATGGCCCTGTTGGGCCGTATCTTACCAGCTTAGCTGGGCATCACTTCCCCTAGAAATGGTTCATGAAACAAATCCCATGAGATGTTTTGCAAAAAATATATTAGAAAAAGATAAAAATTGGGAAGCATAACATTTCTGTCTTGCATGAGAGAATCGGTTTAACTTTGTTTGATTTTGTCTTGCCCAGATGTGTTTGACCATGGAAATTTTTTCAGTATAATGCAACAACTGGGGTTAGGAGATGGGAACAGCTGACAGTCTCCTCCTCTAAAGCCTGCCCTCAAAGGCATGGCTGGTGGCATCCAGGTGGTATGATACCAGGGGAGGGTGGGTACCAGCTTTTCCCCATCCCAGTCATGGGTGCAGGCATTTCTGTCCCATTCTTTTCTCCCGAGCTTCTGACCCCATGATTGTCTGTGGCGTTAGCTTCTGATACCTGGGCATTTTAAGCTGTCCCCTTGCAGAGAAAGGTGAGGACTTAACCTGGCAGCCACAGAGATCAGCACAACCAGAGCCTCCTGCTCTGTTCAGCTCCAGGGGTGAGTGTAGTGAGAGAACCAAGGCAGTCTGTATCCCTGAGGCTGACGCTCTCTGTGGCCTGACCACATCCCCCTGGCGTTCATCTTCCAGAAGGTACTTACTTGGCATCCTGCTGAACCCATCTGTGACTTTGTTAGGAAGATTTGTCTCTGCTATTCCTTGGGGAAACCTGGAAGGGCAGCCCTTGGGACAAGTGAGTGCCTGATGTGTGCATGTTAGTGTTTCCACTCCTGTATCAAATTACCACAAATTTGATGGCCTAAACAACAGAAATTTATGCTGTCACAGTTCTGGAGGCCAGAAATCCAAAATCAAGATCACTGGGTCAGCAAGATGCTCTGGAGGAGGGCATGGCAACCCACTTCAGTATTCTTGCCTAGAGAATCCCTTGGACAGAGGAGCCTGGGAAGCTATAGTCCATGGGGTCGCAAAGAGTCAGACACGACTATAGGGACTTAGCACAGCACAACACAGCACAGGGCTGAAATTAAGAAGGCCCCTACTCCCTCCAGAGTCTCTAAGGAAGAAGCCATTCCTTGCCTCTTCCAGCGTCTGGTGGCTGCCTACACTCCTTGGCTTGTGGCGACACATTACTCTCATATCTGTCTCTGTGGTCATGTTGCCTTCTCCTCTTCTGTTTGTAACATCTCCCTCTGTCTCCCTCTGATGAGGATAGCTGTGATTGCATTTAGGGCCCACCTGGATAATCCAGGGAAGTTTCATCTCAAAACCCTTAACTTAATCATGTCTGTAAAGCCCTTTTGTTACCATTTAAAATAACATTTGCAGGCTCCTGGGATTAGGACCTGATATCGCTGGGGCAACCGTGCAGCCTGCTGCATGGGGGTTGGAGGGTAAGTGGCCCGCTTCTTGCCCCTGGGGTAAGGTAGGACTGAGTCCTGTTCTACTGATCTCCTCCTCCAGGGGATTTTCCCGATCAATCCAGGGGACTGAAGAACTGGTGTCTCTTGTGACTCCTGCTTTGCAGCCGGATTCTTCACTGCTGACCCACCAGGGAAGCTTAACAGTGACTGTAGATCCTCCCAAACAGGAAGGTTGTACCACATCCTCTCAGAGCAGATTTCATTCATCAAAGGGAGAGCCTCCCATCTGTATCCACCCCAACATGTCACCGTGAAGCAGGAATCGTGGTGGGATGTGAATCGGTTCCACCATGGCCACCATCATTTCTTTGATTCAGAGATTTGACCTTATACGGATACTGGGGACACAGAGGCCCTCATTAAGCTAAGCAACTCGCAAGCGATGTTAAATCTGACAGCTGCTTAGAAGAAGAAATATCATGTGGAGGAAGGACGTAGGGCCGGATGAGATTCAGAGAATGGCCCTGTCTCCACCAGCTACAGAGAAAAACAGGCCCTCCACTCATTGACGTTTTGGAAAACAACTTGCTTTCTGGAAAAAAAAAAAAAAAAGCCCTGATTTATAGTAATTGCCAATTTCTGTGGTGTCAATACCCCCACCGTGGCCAATTTCAAGTTACCAACTTGCCCACTGGCTTGAAAAATTCCTGAAATTTTAACAATCTGCTCTTGCAAGCCAGTATGAGCTGGCTCCAGCATGTCATGACCCAGTCCTTTTTTTCATCTTATTTTAAAATAATTTTTATTTTATTTGTTGGGAAGGATTTTCGTTCAATTTTATTTACATTTTAAACTTACAGAAGAATTCCAAGACTAGTAAAATAGGCTCCTGTATACCCTTTACCTTGATTCACCACGTGTTAACATTTTTCCATATTTGCTTTGTTTCTCTTTCCAAATACATACATGTTATTATTATTTTTATTATTGTTATTATTATTGCTGACTCATTTCAGGCACACGACTCTATTCTGAGGTACTTCATCATTATATCTTAGAACCCTTATCTTAAGGAACCACATTGGCACTATATTATCATCTGATTTGTAGCCTGTATTTAAATTTCACCATCTGCCTTAATGGGGCTTCCCCAGTGGCTCAGTGGTAAAGAATCCACCTGCAATGCAGGAGACACAGAGAGGAGGGTTCGATCCCTGAGTTAGGAAGGTCCCCTGGAGGAGGAAATGGCAACCCACTTCAGTAATCTTGCCCAGAAAAATCCCATGGACAGAGGAGCCTAGCAGGCTACAGCCAATGGGGTCCAAAGAGTCGGACATGACTGAGAGATTAAACAACCACAATTGCCTTAATATCCTTTATAACTATAACCATATACGTATGTACACACACACACACACACACACACATTTTCCTGGTTTAAGATCAATGTTGCATTTCTTTATACTGTTTCTTTTCTCTCCTTTACTGGGAATTATTTTCTCATATTTCCTAGTCTTTTATGACATTGACATTTTTTGAAAAGTCTAGGAAAGTTTGTCAAATGTTCTTTTTTATTTTTTTTAAGCCCATTTTTAAAAAAGATAACTATTTATTTGGCTGTGCCAAGTCTTCATTGTGGCATGTGGACTATTCCATTTTCATTGTGACACATGGGATCTAGTTCCCTGACCAGGGACTGAACCTGAGTTCCCTGCGTTGGGAGCACAGAGACTTAGTCACTGGACTGCCAAGGAAGTCCCTGTTGAATGTTCTTTAATTTGATTTCTTTCCCTCAGGATTAGATTCAGATTATGTATTCAGGGGTTGTTATGGGCTGAGTGTTGTGTCCCTTCCCTCCTCCTCCCATTCATATGTTGAAGCCCTAAACTTGATGGTGATTGTTTTTTGAGATGGGTCTTGGGGAGACAGTTC
Organism: Bison bison bison; assembly: GCF_000754665.1. Lineage (NCBI taxonomy): Eukaryota > Metazoa > Chordata > Mammalia > Artiodactyla > Bovidae > Bison > Bison bison. Next base: position 4,962,713 of record NW_011495059.1, on the reverse strand, counting down.
TGGTTAGGTGAGGTCATAGATTCGGGGTGCTCCTATAAGTAGGGACACCAGAGACCAGTCTCCCCATGAGCAGCACTGAGGAAAGACCTCATGGGCGCACAGAGGGAACGGAGCCATCCACCAACTGAGAAGAGAGTTCTCACCAGAAATTAAATCTTCCAGCATTTTGACCTTGGACTTCTCCATCTCCATACCCTTGAGAAGTAAGTTTCCATTGTTAAGCCATCCAGTCTATGGTGTTTCCTATGGCAATCTGAGTTGATTGACATGCAGACAGAGATAGTATTTTTAAGTTTTTTGACACATATGCTATCTTAATTTATATGATTACTATTAATTTAACTTATATAAGGAGTATAGGGAAAAAGATAAGGAGTGGAGAAAATAAATATCACTCACGGTTACCCCGCCCAGGAAGGGCCACTCCTGACATTTCACTGTGTATCCTCTCAATGTCTTATCTCTGTGTCTGCATATGTTTTTTTTTTTTTTTAAAGGGAATTATATGTACATACTGACATATCAAACTTTCCTTTTGTTAGTGAACATATAATGTACATCCCTCCATATCTTGTGATGCCTTTCTGCACCACCTATGGCTATAGAGTATTGCTATACATTTATATTATTTTTAATTTTTTTCTTCTAAAGCTTAATTTTGGTCATATCCATCATAGCTTCCTTGAGGAAAATTCCCCATTGTGGAATTGATGTATCAGAGTTCACACACGTTCAACAATTTTGATAGATTTTGCTAGACTATCTTTTACTGGCAGTACATGGAATGTGCCATTTCCCTACAGCTTCCCCATCACTAGGAATTCTTTTATTTTAACCTTTGACATGGACAGAAAAATGAGTCCTTATTTAAGAAAATATTTTAATATGGCCGATGACCTTCAGAAAGATATGGAGATTAATAAAATGAATGTTTATGTACCCTGCATTTGGCCGATTATCCGACTTTACATTTTCCATTTTGACTTTGGCTTCCTTTTAGCCATAAACGACACATGATGAACACATTTGAAGCCTCCTGAACTCTTCCCGATGCCTTTCCAATTTTTTTCCCAGAGAAAACACCAGCGTGAAGCTGGAACTGACCACTCCAAGTGTGGTTTTTAAGCCTAGCACGGGAGGCAGGTGGTTGTTGTCATTCACATTTCCACAATGACTAATGACCTTGAGAATTTCCAGATGCTTTTTGCTCACTCCCATGCTCTGTGTTGTGCATTGGTTGGTCAGGTCGTGCGTCTGTTTTTATTGTTGTTGCTGTTTGCTTGTTAGGAGGCTACAACCCCGGGGTAGGCTTCTGCACTCCCCACCCGGCCCCTCCTCTTTTCTGAACTTCGTGTAACACAGGTCTGGCCTTGATAGGCTACTCCTGAAAGTGATTCAAGGATGCCTCCCTCTC
>NW_011495059.1:4950014-4961199 GCF_000754665.1 Bison bison bison | reverse complement strand
CTCTTGTACGCCATGTTCAAATTCCTCAGTGAGTTGATACATTGATATGTCCCTGACCTGGCCCTCTGCCACCCCATGTTCAACTTCTCCACTCTGATGTCTTCTCCCAACCTTCTGGGTCCTCTGCATCAGCCCCCATTCTCAAACATGGCACCCATTCATGACCATGAGTTTTTGATTATGCCATTTCCTTTTCTTGGAGTGAATGGCCTTATGGGATAAAAAACTTTTATTTATCTGCAAACTCCACAAGAATGGTTACCTGTTTCTCCCATAGTGATTCTGTTGAACTTTGCATGCATCTCGGACCACTCTCTAGATCGAGATTATTTGTGGACTCCAGGTATCAAATGGCTTTCCCTGATCCTTTGAATTCTAGATAAGATTGATTAGAGCTTCCATTATATGTCTAAAGTGTATTCAAACCCTCCCAAGTTCTCTACCTCTCTTTCTGGGTCTTACATTTTCGGTGACACCTCTGCCTTGGGCCTTTTGTCTCCAGAATTTCAGTCTTTGATTAACACTTGCAAATCCAATTGGAAAACTCAGCCCAAAACTCCCTCCTCCCAAGCATTCATTGGATGCCAAGTGCAGTAGAACTCAGGTCATATTTAGGGGATGAGGGGTTGACACCATTGGAAAATACCTTCTTCTTCTTTTTTAAAAAATTATTAATCTTTTAATGAAACACTTCTTCAGTGTATCTTACCCAGGTGACAATATTAAACATGTATAACATTAAAGTCACAAAAATGCTACTTTATCTCATTCTTCAAAGAACACATCAATTTAAGTTATAGGAAGGGATGTCCTAGATAAGAACTCAGAAGACTCGCATTTGGGTCATGGTTCTATCACTAGGTAGTCGTTTGATCTCCTTGCCGCATCTCAGTTTACTAATCTGTAATATGGGCTTTTGTCCAACACTGAGTATATCCATCTAGAAAATATTCTCATCTTAAACAATATCAAACCTGTCCATCATCAGGGCTTCACCCAATGTCACAGGGCAACACCTTCCCCAACTTCTTCCCTTCTCAACTGTTTCCCTTTTTCACACTCCCCTGTTCTTTCCTCTCAATAGTAAAAAAAAAAACCAAAACCCAAAAAACAGAAAAACTCTTCCTTGTCACATGTAGAGAAGTTCAGTTATTTTCCTCTGCTGACTCCCTGCCAGGTCCTTGGGTCCTCCCTATCTATTGCAAGTAGAGGCCTTTTCACCAAGACAGTCTGCTCCCAGGGGTGCTGGCTCGTAAGAAGGGCTCACCTCTGGTACTGTGGGATGCTTGCTTGTCACCACCTAGGCACTGGGGCCCCTTGAGAACAGAGGCCATGAGAAAAACTAGCTTCATTGTTGCAGGAATGGTTATGAGGATGAAATGAGATTTTTTCCCTCCTCTTTCTTCTTATCAGAACTTGTTACTGATATTTACAGTGGTCTTTGTATAGACCTAGCTGCCTATGTGTCTGAGTGCTTCTCGACTCTTGTGGCCTCAAGGAAAGTGATCAGAGAGCCCAGATGCCAGTGTGTTTGGGAGCAGAAATGGGACATGGCACCCTTGGGCTCTGCAGGGTTTGGCCAGCCCCTGGCAGCAAAGGCACCCTCGCAGGAGCCGTTTTTCCCTGGCCTGATCCAGCCCATTCATGGTAGCATGCCCGAGCCTTTCCTTTGCCTGACATTTCTGAGCTCTACCTCTGTGCCAAATTATTATTTTTTTTTTCTCCAACACCTCTTCCCTAGATTGATCAGGTGTCACCCTTTCTTTGATGTGAGTAATATTTTTATTCCCATTTTAGAGATGGAGAAGTTGAGGCTTAGAAACGTTCCGGCAGAACTGGGGCTCAAATCCAAGCAGTTCAGCTCTGCATCTTATGTATAAAATACTGGTCAGGGAGGGACTGGAGCCTTGGAGAAGGGACAGTTGTCCACACTGACCACTGGGGCCAAATGCCTCTAAGTAGGGGATGACTTGGGTGTTCTAGGAGCCACGCAGTAGAGGAGCCAGTGTTTGAGCCCAGTTTGCTCCACTCACCTGTGTTTCACTTTTTTACCGGGTAAGGCTGAGTGACTTGATCCGGGTCTCCTGATTTTATCGTGAGCAGTGGGATCAGACTCGAGGCCTTCTAGGTCCAGCTCTGGCGCTCCTTCTAGCACACTATGTGTGTTAGTCGCTTAGTCGTGTCTGATTCTTTGCGACCCCTTGGACTGTAGCCCGCCAGGCTGCTCCATCCATGGGATTTTCCAGGCAAGAATACTGGAGTGGGTTGTTATTTCCTGCTCCAGGGGATCTTCCTGACTCAGGGACTAAACCTGGGTCTCCAGCATTGCAGGCAGACTCTTTACCATCCGAGCCATCAGGGCCCTGTCTCTACTCAAGATTGTCCATCTGTTTACCTGATTTTCTCCCTTTGCTTTTTTAAGAGTGTATTTATTTATTTAAGCATGTTTGTTTATTTATGGCTGTGCTGGGTCTTCATTGCTGTGTGTGGGTTTTTCTCTAGTTTCAGGGAGTGGGGGAATTGCACTGAATGAGGGAGTGGGGGAATGAGTACTCTAATTGCAGTGCTCATGCTTTTCATTTCAGTGGCTTCTCTTGTTAAGAAGCATGGACTCCAGGGCATGTGGGCTCAGTAGCTGCGGACCATGGACTTAGTTACCTGTAGCATGTGGATTCTTCCCAGAGGAGGGATCGAACCTGTGTTCCCTGCATTGGCAGGTGGATTCTTAACCACCGGACCACTGGGGAAGCTCTATTTATTTGCTTAATTTATTTCTTTGGCTGTACTGGGTCTTAGCTGTAGCACTCAGGATCTTCTATCTTTGTTGAGGCAAGTGAGATCTTTGGTTGTGGCATGCAAACTCTTTGTTGTGGCATGTGGGATCTAGTTCCCTTATCAGGGGTTGAACCCAGTCCCCCTCCAGTGGGAGCTCAGAGTCTTAGCCTGTGGACCACCAGAGAAGCCCCTTTCTTTGCTTTTGCCTCCTTGGCGAGGTGGCCAGGTGAAGACACACCAGGACCCTCCAATCCAGTTTCCAGTGGCCTGATGGTGTCTATGCCTGCAGACTCTGTGGGCCATATTTCAGGGGCTGAGGAGGGCGCTGGAGGTATGCATGGGGCCCAGGGTCATGTTGTCCTGCCTGTGTGTTCTTGCCTCATCTGACAGTGTGTTAGCAAGTGACAGATCTGGTTCCTGATGACGTTTGGTGAGACCTGGGCAATGATTTTTGCTTCCTTCCCTGCTCTAACACACACACACACACCCACACACCCACACACACCCACATACATCTTGGTACCAAATGGCTCTAGATTTTGGGAGCAGACCTGTCCTTTAGTTCCAAGCCTTCTGATCTGATGTGGGGTTCTGGGGGCCGATGATGGGGACATCGACTTGTCACTTTGAATTGCAGAGTTTCTATCCATAATGCATAAAGGGGCCTCAGTGAGTGGCCACAGCCTCCCGCCATCCTGCGGCTCAGGGAAATTAGACAGCTTCAGAGCCCCTTATGAAAATGCAATGTATTACCGTTGCTTTTTGACGAGTGAATTATGCATTGAAGAGTGGCAAATTCCAAGATGCTGCCTTTATTAGGAGCTTGATGCAGAGCAGGGTGGACAGTACTCCCTTCCAAGCTTGTGATGGAATGTTTAATAACTTTTTCTGACCATGCTTCCCGGAGGTGGTGTTTATAATAGGTATTCCCCTCCCCCCTCACTTTCATTTTATCAAAACATTGATGTTGAAGATTACTGCTCTATTTATGCAATTGGAACCTCTTCCTAGGTCAAGGGGCAGAATCATTTGGAATGACAAAGGCAGCAACAGAAATCATTTTTTTAAACGAATCTGTCTCATGTGCCTGTGAACTTGGACTTCTCAGGTTTTTAAAGACCCATCCATTTGGAGGGGCCAGACACTTCCTGAACTTCAGGCCTCCAGGCAGGAGACAGAGGGTTCTTTTGTCAGATGGAGGCCTGTGATGGTACCCAGGACACAAGGGTCATCTTCTCCCATGCTTGGGGCAGGAGAGGCTCATGGAAAATCACTTAGAGATTTAAAAAATTTTTTGGCGTGCGGGGTCTTTGTTGCATTGCGTGGGCTCCTCGCTGCGGGCTGGCTTTCTCTAGCTGTGGTGCACAGGCTTCTCACTGCGGTGATTTCTCTTGTTGTGGAGCACGGGATCTAGGGTGCCTGGGCTCAGTAGTTTCAGCACACACAGCTTAGTTGCCCTGAGGCATGTGGGATCTTAGTGCTTGGACCAGGAGTCGAACACAGGTCCCTTGCATTGGCAGACAGATTCTTATCCACTGGACCACCAGGGAAGTCCCCCACTTAGAGATGATCTGAGCATTTCCTTCCCTCTGTATGCTTTGGTCCAATTCTGACTGCCATGGCAGGTAGGGTTAGGGGCTTGGACTGCCCGGGTACCCATGCTGGGCATGTTTTCATGTTCATCTTGAGTAAAAAAATTTGTGCCCCTGTATGAGGTGCAGGATTTGTGATTTCTTGCTGTTTCCTAGACATTCCCAGCCCAGCAAACCAAACACTCCTTCTAGTGAGCAAATCTGATCACGTCACTCCTTTGCTTTGAAGTCTTCCATGGCTCCCCATTGCTTATGGGGCAAAATCAAAGCCCCCAAGCCTGTCCTAAAATGTGAATGATGGTTTTGACCCACTGACCTTGTTAGCCCTCTTGTTACACCTCTGGCCCTCACAATCCATGCCAGCCAGACCAGACCATTGTAACTTTCAGGCTGGATAACTTTGGAACTCCCAGAATTTTCTGGAATCCTTTTATAACTTTGCACACATAGTTCTCTCAGCGTGGAATGCCTTCCTCTACTTATCTGTCTGGCAAATTCCTACCCATCTTTTAAGACCCAGCTTTGACTCTGTCTCCTATGGGATGTCTTCCTTGATTTCCTGGGCAGACTTAAGTCCTCCCCACCACATCCATGTACTCACTGTGTCTGTACATACCTCCACTCTAGCTGTAATCGTATCTGGTTTTAATGACTGACTTGTCTTTCTTCTCAGTTTGTTTCTTTTTTAAAAAATTATTTTTATTGGAGTATAATTGCTTTACAATGTTGTGTTAGTTTCTGCTGTACAACAAAGTGAATCAGCCATGTGTATACAAACATCCCAGCCCTCTCAGACTTCCTCCCCGCCACCCGCCATCCCACCTCTCTGGCCATCTCAGAGCACACAGCTGAGCTCTCTGTGTTATATAGCTTCCCACTAGCTGGCTATTCTGGGCTTCCCTTGTGGCTCCGCTGGTAAGGAATCCGCTTGCAATGTGGGAGACCTGGGTTCGATCCCTGAGTTGGGAAGATCCCCTGAAGAAGGGGAAGGCTACTCACTCCAGTATTCTTGCCTGGAGAATTCCATGGATCGCAGAGTCGGACACGACTGAGTGACTTTCAGTTTTCAGCTATCTATTTTGCACATGGTAGTGAATGTATGTTAATCCTGCTCTCCCACTTTGTTTCTTGTTCAACTCCTAGATTGACGTGGTGCTGAATAAAGGTTCGTTGTTTGTTTCTGTGACTTCTTGGGTTACCTAACGTGAGGGTGTGTGCTAAGTCGCTTTAGTCGTGTCCAACTCTTTGTGACCCTATGGGCTGTAGCATGTCAGGCTCCTCTGTCCATGGGATTTCTCAGGCAAGAATACTGGAGCAGGTTGCCATTTCCTTCTCCAGGGAATCTTCCCAACCTGGGATCGAACCCACGTCTCTTATGTCTCCTGCATTGGCAAGTGGGCTCTTTACCACTAGTGCCACCTGGGATGAATCTTGGCCAAATCCCTTCATGTGTTCAGCACATAAGTACTGAACACCTATTACCTGCCAGGCCCTGATAGAGCCTGACCTTTTATTGGCAGTGTATTGACCACGTATTGGCAGTGTAATTTTGTGAAAGTTCTTAACCTCTCTGTGCCTCAGTTTCCACATCTGTAAATGGGGATAATGCTAGCACTTACTGATGGCAAGTTAGCGATAATTAAATGGGGTGATAGAGATTTGACGTATCACGACAGCTCCTATTAGCACAGCTCCTATTGGCACACAGTAAACACATCATAAATATTAGTGGCAGCGATAATGTTATTATCATAATTATATTGTCTTAGAGTATGCTAATACTATATAATGTATTTATTATAATATAAATATTATTATTATTCTTTACATTTCTGGCTCTCCTTGCACTGGCTGGGTCTCCATCCTTCCCTGGCTGCCTTGCCCTGCACTTGGCAGATGGGATGTGGATCATTTTAATTAGGTTTTATTGGGCTGTTATATGGGTCATAATTGCGGCCATTATTCATTTTCATGGGGCTGCTGACACAGCCTCGATTTAGACGTGATGATATCTTGACGAGACAAGTTGCCGAATCAAAAGGATCCCTGTTTGAGGGGCTGGAGCTGCGGCAGGAAAAGAGCCCTTCTGAGCCCCAGAGGCTGATTTAGAAAAGTGCAATGCCAGGAATGTTCATCAGAGAAGGAAGAGATGGTGACTTGCAATAGTACCCTTGGTGTGGCTGTTGGGCTTCCCCCACAGCAGTGGGTCATTCATCCCACTTGGCTGTGTGCGCCAGGCTCACCACTAGGTCCCCAGTGCCTTGGACAGCATCCAGCACAGAGGAGATACTGGAAAAATATTGCTGAATGAAAGTTACACTTCCAAGTGTTCAGGATGGCCAGGGCGTGAAGTGTGACGGAGCACACAGGCTTGTGATTGTGATATGGGAGCTGCTGCACTCCCCCTGGGTCCGGAGGCCTGTGATGCTCTTGAGAGCCATTGAAACTGTGGAGAAGTCAGTTGCAGGCCCATGGCTTGGTCTTTCCCTTGAGCTCCAGTTCTCTAAATCAACATGTTCTTAAGTTGAGAGCTGACTCATTGATAAAGACCTTGATGCTGGAAAAGATTGAGGGCAGGAGGAGAAGGGGGCAATAAAGGATGAGATAGTTGGATGGCATCACCAACTCAATGGACATGGCTTTGAGCAAACTCCAGGAGATAGTGAAGGACAGGGAAGCCTGGCGTGCTGCAGTCCTGGGGTCACAAAGAGTCGGGTAGGACTCAGCGACTGAACAACAACTAAGCTAGAATAGATGAATTACTGTTTTCTCACCTCCCTCATGGGATGGAGTCATATTTCCCTGCCCTACTGATGTTAGTCTTGCTCAGATGACACCAAAACATTAGCAGACCTGATATAAGAAGAAGCTGTAAACATGCTTGTATGGTCGGCTCTACCCGCAGCATTGCTAGAGATCGGCTGTTATGAAGACACGTCAGTCTCAGCGTGAACGTGGCTGGAGCAGACCTGAACCCAGTTTTCAGCCTGAAGACAAGTGAAGACAACTTCTGCTGGAGGTGGAGCCTAGAAAAGCTGAACCCAGCCAACCTGTGGACCTGGGCATATGAGAGCAGAGGCTGGTTGTTAGAAGCCTTGGCATTTTGGGGTAGCTGTTACGTGGCATTGGTATGGAGTTGCTGACAAACACTAAGCCCTGGGGCATTTCCACTGGAATGCATTTCACCCTTTGGGCTTCTATATAAAATTGTTTGAAATGAGAGTTCAACCGTTGAAAACAGGTTGAAACTTCTAGACCAGTGGTTCACAGACAGGTGATTCTGCCCCTTAGGGGACATTTAGCACTACCTCGGGAAATTTTTGGTTGGGTACAGCCCTGGGAGAGTGGTATCTAATGGGATGCATTTAGACATCTAGACAGTCCCCTCTGACAATTAAGTGAATTCTAAATGACGATAGTGGTCAACAGAAGTTGAGAACCCTGCTCTAGACCATGTGAACCTCCAGTTTCTCTCCTCTTTCCTCCCTCCCTTCCTTCTTTCTTTTCTTCCTTCTTTCCCTTCTCCCTCCCATCTTTTTCTACTCACTCCCTCCTCTCCATCTTAAACAAGACAGATATATAGCCAGCCCTCAGGGAATTTATATTGAGTGGTGAACTCAGATATGCAGATGTGAACCAGTGGTGGAATGATGATAAAGGCCATGCAGCTGGTGGTGACAGAGAATGACAGAGGGGACCACTTTTAGTTGGGGTGATTAGGGTAGGCATCTCTGAGCAGCTGGCAGTTAAGTGAAGGGCTAAGGAGGAGAAAGAACGACCACAGGCAACCTGATGAGAGAGTGTTCCAGTTTTGGGACTATCACGAGCAGAGGCACCAGGTGGGAAATGCTTGGTGTGTTCTGGGGATCAGCAGGGACCCCTGCCTGACGCAGGAAAGGTGCGGGCCAACTCCTCCCTCTCCGGCCTGGTACTGGAGTTACTGAACTATTTGCATCACATCTCATCTCTGCATTGTGGAACTTCCAGAAATGCCCATGGACTCTGAACCATGGATCAGAGCAGCAGTGAGAGGCAGGAAGGGCCTGCAGCTGGGTCACAAGGTGTGAACGGGTGTGTAGGAGCAACACCAGGGTAGTGTTGTCTCCTGTACCCACCGCCCCCCACCCCTCGTATGTTGATGTCTTAGCCCTGCCCAGGACCTCAGAATGTGGTCTTATTTGGATTGGTCTTTACGGAGGCAATCAAGTCAAAATGAAGTCATTAGAATGGGCCCTGATCCAAAATGACTGGTGTCCGTACAAAAGGGGGATTTGGAGTCAGACAGGCGCACATGGAGAATGCCATGTGATGATCTAGGCTAAGAGGAGGGTGATTCGTCTACTAGGAAACCGAGGAACATCAAGCATTGCTGGCAAACCACCAGCAGCGAGGGGAGAGGCCTGGACGAGAGTCTCCCCCAGAGCCCTCCCCCGCTGACACCTTGACCCTGGACTTCTGGTCTCCAGAACCAGGAGATGATGAATTTCTGTTGTTTAAGCTGCCCAGTGTGTGATACTTGGCTGTGACAGCCCTAGGAAACCAACACAAACTGGCTGGAGGAAAAAGGGCCTGCTTGGAGGGATAGTGAGGGGCTCTGTCTGGGTGGGTGTAGGCTGGGGAGGGGGTTGAGGTCGGGGCAGAGATACTTTCACTGGTTCCCATTTTGGCCTTGGGCCAGGCAATACTGGAGGCTGCAGGCCTGTGCTGACCTGGGGCCGTCACCTCTAGTTCTCAGTGTGTGTGTGTCTGTGTGTATGATGGGGATGCAGGGTGTGGCAGGGTGCAGAGGGGAGCCAGAGCCAGAGGTATAATTAGGACCTGAGAAGAAGTGCCGTGGAGCTGGCATTTCCATCCTCCTGGAAGAGAAAAAAGAAGCGGTTGGTTGGCTGTGACTTCTTCAGCTGAGTCTCATCCCTAATTACACCCAGACGGAGCCTCTGGGCTGCAGCGGCTGGCCCATCTGCAGCCGTGGAGACGCCCAGGATCCAAGCCAGGTGTGGGCGTGCGGGTCCTTGTGTCCAGAGAGTGGCGAGTGGACCTTAATTAGAGAGCTAATGGCTGCGACTCGACTGGAACATCCACTGCCTCCTTGCTGGTCTAGAGCAGGACTCCCTCTTCATCTGGGCTTTCAGAGCAGCGCTTGGGTGTGGCTGGGTATTTGTGAGCCAGGATGTGTGTAGCTGGGTGTATGTTCGTGCACTTGCAACCTGTGCTCTGGCGATGTGTGTGCAGCCCTGTGACTGCACGTGCACAGGTGTGGGTGAGTTATGATGTGTGCCTGTGCATTTGTTCTTGTGCATCTCTGTGTGTGCTGCTGGGTATTTAGGACCAGGCACAGACATGTGTAACCATGGTCGTGTGTATGCTCAGGGGTATGGTGGTAAATACACATGTGTGCAAGTGTTGTGTATGTGTGTGTGCTCAGATAACTCTTTTCCCTTGCGTGCATGCTAAGAAGCTTTAGTTGTGTCTGATTCTTTGCAACCCTAGGGACTGTAACCCACCAGGCTCCTCTGTCCATGGGATTCTTCAGGCAAGAATACTGGAGTGGGTTGCCATGCTCTCCTCTAGGGGATCTTCCCGATCCCAGGGGATCGAACCCAATGTGGCTTCTGCATTGCAGGTGAGTTCTTTGCCACTGAACCACTGGGGAAGCCCTTATTTGGTGATTCTGTTTGTATGTGTGGATGTATATCTGAGTGTGTTCCTGGTCACTGTGCATATGTACAGTGTGTGTGAGTGCGTGCGTAAAAACAGGGTTCCAGCCAGGTAGCATATATTTGCTCAGGGACTTGCCCAAGGGAGGGGAGAATGTGGAGACTTCGGGAGTGGGTGGTTTGCAATGGGGGGCTCAGCCTTGCCCTGTTGCCTTATTCAGTTGTGCTGGACCGAATGAAGAGGCTGGTCTGGCCAGCCTGCCATGGGCAGAGCAGAAGGCTGGGCTCAGGTAGTTCCCTGGGGACAGCCTGAGTCCTTCCAGGGAGAGCTCTGAGTTTCCTGCACTGCCTCTGGTCTCCTTGGTGATGCAGAGCTGGGGTTGGGCGCTGGAGGGCAGGGATGTGCTCCTCCATATAGAAACAGGGAGGGGAGCTCCAGGAAACTCTCATGATGGGACTTCAGGAAGGCAGCTTTATGAGGACTTTAAGGGGCTGGAGGATGAATGGAAAAGATCTCTTTCAAGTGCAAAACAGAACTGAGAATTAAAAAAAAATTTACTTATTTTTATTTTTGGTTGTGCTAGGTTTTTATTGCTATGCTCCCACTTTCTCTAGTTGGGGTGAGTGGGGGCAACCCTTCCTAGTGGTGTGCTGGTTTCTCGTGGCAGTGGCTTCTCTTGCTGCAGAGCATGGCCTCTAGGTGTGTGGGCTTCAGTGGTTGCAGCACACGGGCTCAGTGGTTGTGGTGCACGGGCTGAGTTGTTCCGCGGCATGTGGAATCTTCCCAGACCAGGGATCAAACCCGTGTCACCTCTACTGGCAGGCAGATTCGTATTCACTGCGCCAGCAGAGAAGTCCCAGAATTGAGAAATTTTAAACTCCAGATGAGCCCAGGCTGACAAAAAGGAAATGGGTGATGTTTGCAGAGGTAGCGCAATCTATTTGGATGATGAGAATGAAGGGTTTTAAGCAGGTTCAAAGAAGATATAAAGAAATTGGAGGGGGCAGAGTGGGCTTGGAGGGCTGTGATCAAGGGCTGGAGAGCCCTGAGTGACCAAGCAGAGGAGATGGGCTCTGTGCCTGGGTTTGGCTGGGGTTGTCCAGAGCATGAGATGGTATGGGCAGAGCCTTCTGGAGGGCGAGCTGGATGGGGGAGAATTG
>NW_011495059.1:4919747-4949914 GCF_000754665.1 Bison bison bison | reverse complement strand
GGGGGAGAATTGACACAGTGAAAAGACTGATCAGTTCAATCTTTTTATCTTCCTCTCTCTCTTCTGTCATATAGATCATTTCCTAAGACCTCTGTGGACCCTATCCAGCCCCCACTGGGGGTCAAGGATACAGGGCCGGAAGAGAACAGGTATTGGCCCAGAAGTCCTGAGTAAAGTGTTTCCTTGGCAGCTCATTCAGTAGCCTTTTTCTCTGTCTGCCCGACTGCTGTGCTGGGAGTTGTGGACGGTGCAAACAGCTCACAGACCCCAGGTGCTCCTGGAGCCCCCCGCCCCCTCAGCGCCTTCAAGGCCCTAAAGCAAGTGAATCTGCTATGATCCCTCCCGTGGAAGGGGCTGCAGGATCCTGGACCAGAATAATTTCCTAAGTTGTCCTAACTTACAAGACACAAGCTTCTGGTCAGGCAAAGCAGGTAGCTGTGCAGGCATGTACACTGGGCACACACACACCAGTCTTCAGCACCAAGCAGGGCTCGGCCTCACCTAGTCTTACGGTCTTGCAGACTCTTCATTCCCCTGGAGATGAGTCTGGGAAGCATGGAAGGAAACTGAGTGGGTGGCAGGAGGGTCGGGGTGACTGGGAACACAGTCTCTGTGGTGCATGAGGGCACTGATTGCACGGGGAGAAAGGTGACTTGCTTTTGAATTCCAGCTCTGCCCCTAGCGCTGTGTTATCTTGGGGAAGTTATGGCTCCTCTCTGGGCCTCCCCTGCCTCTGAGACTCTGGTTGCTTTGGGTTCTGCAGCTGCCTTTACAATGGCTTCTTTGCCATGACAGTCAGAAAGTCAGCTCTTTCTTTGGCACTCATACCAAGAACTGAGATGGGGCATTTTACTAAAGTTTTGGGATATCAGTGTATTAGTCAGGATTCTCCAGAGAAATAAAACCAGTCAGATATGTATCTGTCTGTCTATCTTTTTATCAGATCTGTCTATCTGTCATCTATCTAGCTATCTAGCTATGTAGATAGATGCATAGATAGATAAACATAGATAGATAGATGGATGCACAGAAAGAGCTCTGTTATGAAGGAATGGCTCACAGGTATATGGAGGCTGAGAAGCCCCCAGCCCTCTGTTCACACACTGGACCCAGGAGAGCTGAGAACCAGGGAGCCAGTGGTGTAAATCTTGGTCTGAATCAGAAGCCCAGGAGCACGATGTCCAAGGGCAGGAGAAGACGGATGTCCCAGCACAAGCAGAGAGCACATCCATCTTTCCTCTGCTTTTTTGCTCTATTCAGTGACCCTCAGTGGATTAGATGATGCAGGTAAGGGTGAAGGGCCATCGGCTTTACTCAGTCCACTGATTCAAAAGCTAATCTCTTCCGGAAGCATCCTCACAGACACACCCAGAAATAGTGTTTTATCAGCCACCAGGCATCTTTCAGGCCAGTAGAGTTGACATGTTAAATTCAGCATCACAGCCTTTGACCAAACACGGACTTCCCTCCTTCTGCTTCTCTGGTCAGAATTGTTGTGACTTTCTATCCTTGAATAGGACAGATGAGTCGTTCACTCTCACACTGGCTTCCGCAGTAGCTCAGCAGTAAAGAACCCGCCTGCAAAGCAGGAGACGCAGCAGGAGCTGAGGGTTCAATTCCTGGACCTGGAAGATCCTCTGGAGAAGGAAATGGCAACCCACTCCAGTATTCTTGCCTGGGAAATTCCATGAACAGCCCATGGGGTTGCAAAAGAGTCAAACACAACTTAGTGACTAAACAACAGCCACAAAGCAGAGCTGGATGAGCCTCCTCTTGCCCAGCCTCCTTAGAAACTCACTGGGCTTAGACACAGCCGACTGTCATCTGTTATGGCCATGGGGGATGCTGGGCTTTTGAGAACCATCTCATCTAAACAGAGAGTTTGGAATTTGTAAAAGATGTGAGGACCCGTGTGGAAAATAAACTGCATAGACACTGACAGCTCCGTCGGGACAGAAGTGGATTTGCAAACTGCTCTTGAATGTGAATAGCTCTTTAGATGGCAGGCCCATGTCACTGCTCACCCCTCCCATGGTGTGGGATAGTGGTAAGGTGGGTACAATTATGATGTGTCCCGTTAGAAATTTTCATTGAAAAAAATGAATGAGGTTCCCATTTTTCAGTTGGGGAAATAGAATCACAGAGCTGTTATGTGTTTTGTCTTATAGGTGAGTTAGAATGCCTTTGGCTACAACTAATACAAACCTCACTTGGAACTGTCTTCAACGAGGAGGACAGTTCGTACACTGAGAGGTCTGGACAGAGGGTGGCCCTAGCGTTGGTCAGTCAGCAGCCTGCAGCTTCTCACCAGCTCTGGTTCTTCCGCATGCCCTTCCCTCTATGAACTACTGTTTGCAGGAAGGTTGAAGCTTTTTGTCATTCATGGGTCAGACATTGTGCCCATTTTATGAAGGAGGCAGTTGAGGCCGAGCTGCTGTCCCACAACCTTCCCAGGATGTGTACCAGTTCTTCTCCCTTGAATTCCAGGGCTCCTTCTGACCATGGATGGAGGAGTCTGGCAGGCTACAGTCCATGGGGTCGCAAAGAGTTGGATACGACTGAGCGACTTCACTTTCTTTCCAGCCATATGCTGCCCAAGCTGAGTGCGGGGTTTTACCTCTCTGGGAGAACTCACGCCACAGTTCTGATCTGGTTCTAGGAAGACGCCTCTGTGCTCTCTCACCCTCTGCCCCTTCCATCCCCAGGTAGTGTGGGGATAGACCACCTTGGTTCCAGCTGCAAGAGTGTGTAGAGAGTAGGCCCACGACTGGGAGCCAGTTCAGGGCTGATTCAGAGACCATGAGCGAGACCTGCTCAGAAGGTGTCCATGAAGGATGCAGAGCACCCTTGCCCCTCATCCCCAGAGGTACTTGTTCACAGAATGTGTTACAGAGTCACTGACTCTTCCTAAGGGGTAGTAGACATCATATTTAGAGCAGGTAGATATGGACTTTCCTGGTGGTCCAGTGGTTAAGAATCCACCTGCCAATGCAGGGGAAGACAAGGATTCAACCACTGCTCTGGGAAGCTTCCACATGCTGGGGGCAACTATTGAGCCTGTGTGCCTAGAGCCTGTGCCCTGCAACCAGAGAAGCCACTGCAAGGAGAAGCCTGCACCCCATAACAAAAAATAGCCCCCACTCACCTCAACTCGAGAAAGTCTGCACACAGTAACAAGGACCCAGGACAGCCAAAAATAAATAAATGAATAATAATTAAAACAGGCAACAGGTCTGTCTTCAGTTTCCCTGTTTCTAGAGCAGCAGATCTGCTGTATCAGTTTGGGTGACACTAGCTGCTATAACAGGTAAACCCTGCCATCTCAGGGGCTCAGGACAATGAAGTTTATATCTCACTCACATCAAGTCCTCTTGGTGGGAGAACTGGGGGCAAGGTCTGCTCTGCAAAGCTTTTTGGGGATTCAGGTCAATGGAGACTCTGCGCCTTCAGGAGGTCACCCTGAATTTCACCAGCCAGAGCCTGGAGGACTGAGCTTTGGCTTGGGCCATCCTGGGAGAGGCACTCGTCACTCCCCAGGTTCCCTGGGGCTGGGACTCCGACACATGCTCTGTGTTACCCCAGGGGAGATGGAGGTCACAGAGACTGGGGTTACCAGATGTCATCCGGCTCTGTGTCCAGGAAGAGGAGTTAATGGATTTGGGAAGTCTTGAATTTGGACTCTGCCGTACATTATCTGTATGGGACCTTGACTCCCTGTTTTCACATTAAAAGTATGGATGGAGGTGGTCTGCTGTTCGTGTGGGTCTTCAGCCCTTGCGTGGAGCCACGGTCCTCTCCCATGGAGTGCTTGCGTACCTGTAGATGCCCTTGGTAATGACTCTTCCCCTGAGGTGCAGACTCCACCGGAACAAAGGCTGGGCCACTGTTAATGAGAGTGGCAACCTTATCAGCCAGCGTGCAGCCTGGCGCTTAGTAGGCATTCCATGAATATATGTAGATGGAGTGTGTATTCGGATGGATTAATACGGATGCATCCACACGAAGGTTTACTCCTTTAAACATGCTTCCTCCATAAATATTTCCAGCTCTCTGCCCCTTCGTGGTGTGCAGTGGGGATGGCAGGGAGGAAGGAGGGAAGGCGAGGAGGAGAAGGAGAGGCACGGGCCTCCGGAGCCTGAACTATAAATAGCTCCGGTTGGAATCTGACTGCAGATTCCTCCCGCAAAGTCAGCATCCCCAGGACCTCTCATCCTAGATGGGGACTGGGAGTGCTTCCTCATTAATCACAGCTCTTTAATTAACAGCTCTGAGGCTGGAACCAAAGGTGCTTACCGGGAGAACGCCAGCGGGCCCTGAACTCTGGCCGCCTGTTCTGATTTGGAAGAGCTGGCGCCTGGGGGAGGGGGCCTGGCGTGGCTGGGCACTGAGCCCGGCAGGGGGTGGGGTTTGGAGGGCAAGCAGCTGGCAGGCCAGCCGCCTGTCTCTGCCTCGGACCTCACCTTGCAGAGCTGACTCGACTCTGTGCAAGTTGCAGGCAGCTCTGTCCTCCCAGGGCCCGTGGAGGGGAGATGGCCAGAGAAAGACACTCTCGGACAGCAATCTCAAGACTTGACTGCACCCTAGAATCACTGAAGGAGCTTCAGAAACATTGGTGCAGGGTCCCCTGTGGTCCTGATGTGATAGGTCTGGGATGGGATGGGGAAATGGGAGTTTTCAGAGCTTCACAGGTTATCCTGATACACAGCACCGTTTGAGAAGCACGGTTCAGTGGGAGGCCCTCAGGCTGTACCAGGAGACTGGCTGAATGTCCGAGGCCCGGGTTGATGAGGGGCCCTCCTCTTCTCTGTGTTGGGTGGACCCAGCAGCAATGGAACCCGCAGTTTCCTTCTCACCCCACATGCCCCAAGGATGCTCCAAAGACTGTCTGCTCTGAGAAGAAGGAACTCAGGGCAGAGGCTGGGTGGGCAGCCTGGAGGGGGGGGAGAAAGCACAGCCTGGCACAGGAGGCCATAGTCCTAGGACCCCCGCTGGGCCCACAGTGTGATGATTTTCCTCAACAGATGTCTGACACATTTTTAAACCTCCTGCTCCTTTGTGGGGTGAGGAAATAGGGAGAGACTGATAAAGGGTACAAATTTTCAGCTATAAGATAAACAGGATCAAGGGACTTCCCTGGTGGTCCAGTGGTTAAGAATCCACCTTCCAATGCAGGGTACTCGGGTTCAATCCCTGGTCAGGAACTAAGTTCCCACATGCCAAGGGACAATGACTGAGCCTGCTTGCTCTAGAGCCTGTGCTCTGTGGCAGGAGAAGCCCAGTGAGTTGCAACAAAAGAAAGCTGCATGCCACAATGAAGACCCAGTGCAGCCAAAAAAAAAAAAAAAATGATGGATAAGGTCTGAGGATCTAATGTACAACACGGTGACTATTGTACCATTGAAATTTGCTAAGAGAGTTGAACTTACATGTTCTCATCACAGGCAGGAAAAAAAGAGATAGATATATGAGTTGATGGATGTTTTAACTAACTAGATGGTGGTACTCCTTACATAATGGATACATATATCACATCACCACAATGTACACTTTAAATATCTCACAGTTTTGTTAGTTAGACCTCAATAAAGCTGGAAAAAACCTATCAAAACTTTTGTTTCTGTATTCTGAGGACTGATGATGAGGCTCCATACCACTGGACCTGGGTCATTACAGAGTCTTGCTAGTAAAGTTCTATCTGGGCGGCCATCTCCTCATTTGTAACAGGGGAATATCACAGTTTATAAATTCCCAGATTTTTGTTTGACATGTGGGAAGTACTCAGAAAATCCTTGTCTAAACCCTAAAGTCCAAATCAGGGTTGGCAAGGAGATTTCATCCCACATGCTTGTCCTTAATTGATTGGCAGCAGCCTCCTGAAAAGGAATGTGAGTCCCAGGATGCTGCAGTTGATTAGTGATGTCTGTCAGGGATACGGGAATGGGAAATGATGGATGAATGTCATTAATTTGCCATCCAGGTCTAGATGTAAATTTAATGAAGTTAAGGAGTGTGTTTTTCTTGTTCACCTTTCATTTGGGGAATTTGGCCCCAACATTCTCCAATCTGGAGTAAGTTGCCTTAGGAGATGAAGACACTCTTGGGGGAGGTGGGTGGTTCGTTGGTAGTATAAACCCCAACACAGGGATTTATTTGCTGGAAATGGGATGGAGCAATGGTGTGCTAGAGCTGGCTGGTCCTGGGAGGGTCTCCCTATTCCTCTCACCCCCAGATTTAGATCACACTGGGGGTAGATTTGTGGCCAGAGACCCACCATCCTGGCATGGGCTTCAGACATCTGTTTACCCACAGAGTTACAGCCAGACATTCAACATGCTTACACAATCTAGCAAAGGCTCTTCTGCCTCAGTTTCTCTGCCTGGAGCCCAGCTTGTCTGTTGGATCCAGACTTTGGCTTTCATTTCGTTGGGTAGATTGTCTTCCTAATTCTCAGTTGGTACACTTAATCCCATCATTTGGCTCATTCTTATGCATCCTTTAGATCATGCTGTCCAATAGAAATATGATGTCAGACACAAATAGGAGTCAGTTATGTACTTTCTTTTTAAAAAATTTTATTGGAATACAGTTGATTTACAATGTTGTACTAGTTTCAGGTATACAGCAAAGTGACTCACTTGTACATATATCCACTCTTCTTCAGAGTCTTACCCATATAGGTTATCATAGAATATTGAGTAGCGTTCCCTGTGCTATACAATGGGTCTGTGTTGGTTATCTATTTTATATATAGTAGTATGTATTTGCTAATCCAAAACTCCTAATTTGTCCCTCTCCCCACAAGATTTCCATTTTGGTAATCATAGGTTTATTTTTGAAATTTGTGAGCCTATTTCTGTTTTGTAAATAAGTTCATTTGTATCGTTTTTTAAAAACTAGATTCCATATAACACTTAATGCAGTATTCTTTCATTCCCTGTCTTACTTCAGTTAGTATGATAATTGCTAGGTCCGTCCATGTTGCTGCAAATGGCATCTCACTCTTTTTCATGACTGAATAATATTCCATTGTATCTATATCTATATATATCTATATATATATATGAACCCCATCTTCCTGTACTTTCAAATGTTCTAGCAGTGATATTTAAAAAGTGTAAAAAGAAACAGGTGACATTAATTTTGATAGTTCGTCTTACGCAACCCAAATTATCCCAGATCTTATCATTTCAACATATAATCAGTATAAAAATTACCCATGAGACATTTTGCATTCTTTCTTTGAGATTCAGTGTGTGTTTTACACTCACGGATCCACTTCAGTTGGCTTCACACACTCTATGACCCAGGTGATGGTGGCTACCATATTGAACAAACACAGGTCTGCGTCTCAGGAAAGTCCCATGTCCCCAGGGAGAGCCTTAAGCCTGGACACATGGGCTCCCACCTTGGGCTCTCCTTATCAAAACAGTTACTGTATTTTACTGTTCTTGGTAGTTTAATATGTCTTTTGCCCTCTAGATAATGTTTCTTCTTCCAGTACTTTTACATTTATCTATTTTTTTTGGTTGCACTGGGCAATTGCAGTGGGGGGCTGCTGTCTAGTTGGGGTGCATGGCTTACTCGTGGTGGTGGCTTCCCTTGTTGCAGAGTATGGGCTCTAGAGAGCTGGCTCAGGAGTTGTGGTGCACAGGCTTAGTTGTCCCCCAGCAGGTGGGATCTTTCCTGGATCTGGGCTTGAACCCATGTCCCTTGCATTGACAGGCAGAGTCTTAACTACTGGAACACCAGAGAAGTCACAGATAATATTTCTTAAAGACAGGGCACAAACATGCTAGTTTTGTGCACCTTTCAGCCCATCTTGCTTGGTATATAGCAGGGGCTTGATAAATCCGTATTAAATAAGCAAATGGATGGGGCCCTCTGTTGTCCAGGGTCCCCCTACCCCTTCTGTCTTCTTCTCTACCCCCCATCCTTGCCTCAGTTTCTCAGATCCCAGTACATCTCATGGCCGCCCAGCACCTCGGTCAGGATGGGCTTTGCTGGCCTTGTCCTAAGACATCTGACAGCCAGGATTATTAGTGGGCAGCCCAGAGAGGGGCCTAATGGACTTGGGCAGGGCCTGGGGGGAGCCAGCACCGTGCAGGGGGCAAGCAGAGCTGCCCGGGATGAAGGATGGCCCTGTGTGCCAGTCCGGGGAGGCGCGCTGCATAGACTTCCTACCGATCGGAGCCAGCAAACGTTCCAGGGACACTGCTAAATGCCTGCTGTAAATCTCGCTTAAAGGGCCATCAAGAGCAGCTTTTGGCTGCGAGCATCTTTGCCATTATTCTTTACTAGGCCCTTTTAACGTAACGGGGAACAAGGCAATATTTTGTTCATCTGTAGCTATTGGAGAGAAGCTCAGAGGAGTTTAATGGAGATCTGGGCTGCAGGCTTATCCTGGGCGGGACGTGGGGTCAGCTGTAGCAGGCTCTGGGGACTTCTGGGGTGGGGCGAGTTCTGGAGTGGTTCCTGTGCTGGTTCTGAGGGGCTGGGCCCTGTGGTCTACGAGGATGCAAGTGGATCCCATCTCCATCTCAGGGTCAACCCATGCTAATTAGGTGGGCTGAGGGGCTGAATATTCCCGAGGCCCCTACTAACCCTTGGGTCCTGAGCAACCTGGGGCGGAGAGCAGGAAGCCCACAGTGGAGGCACAATGGGGCCAGGCAGTCCTCTGTCCCCAAGTCACATGCCCTTTCAGCTTCAGTAGGAATAGCTTTTCATCAGTTCCCAACACAGTCTGTGATCCACTCCTTTTAGGGACCCTTCAGCCCTGGCCCCCCTCATTCTTGAACTACCTATGCAAGGTGAAAGTCCCCATCAAACTGTTTCCAAAGGAGCAATAGCTTGCAGCCCCTATCTTGGGGGAGACACCCTTGTCCTTCAAGTATGTGAACTAGTGGAAGAGCAGCCAAGAGTCTGTCTGGCTCCTCCACCAGCCAGGGAAAGTGAAGTGAAAGTGAACGTCGCTCAGTCGTGTCTGACTCTTTGTGACCCCATGGACTATACAGTGCATGGAATTCTCTAGATCAGAATACCAGCCAGGGAAACTTCCTCATAAATGTGGGGCTCCTTGGTGACCCTCAGGCAGGGTTGACACCTTGCACAACTTGAGAAGGATACCATTCATATCACACACACACACAGACACAGAAGTCGCTCAGTCATGTACAACTCTTTGCAACCCCGTGGATTGTAGCCCACCAGGCTCCTCGGTCCATGGGATTTTCCAGGCATGAATACTGGAGTGGGTTGCCGTTTCCTTCTCCAATTCGTTCATATCACAGTCTAACTGAATAGAACTTCCTAGATTTGTGCAGTGCACAGCCTGGCAACCACACACCACAGCCCTGTCGTCAGTCTCTGGCAGGTCTCTACTTTGGCATGTTGCTGAATGCCAGGATGGGGTCTGACTGAGTAGTTCTCAGAAAGGGTCCTGATTGCTTAGAATCTCTTGATATCCAGAACTATCGCTGTCACTGTTGTGGGTCTGAGGCCCACTTTTCTCTTCTTCAGAATGCTAAATCAGGGGTTGGCAGACTCTGGAGTTTTTCTATTCATGTATGATCTTTGCTTTCAATCTTCAGTATTGAGTAGAAGCCACAGAGATCATATGATCCACAAGTCCAAAATAATTTACTTTCTTGTCCTTTTTTTTTTAAATTGTTTTGTTGAAATCTAATTGATTTACTGTCTGGTCTTTTAAGAAACAGTTTGCCTCACCAAGATGAGACACATCTTTATGGGTCCTAACAGGGGATAGAAGGCAATCGTGGGCAAGTTGCCCTTCCCAACACCATGAAGCCCCGAACTCCTGGGAACTTAGCTGCTACACCGGGGAGAAGGAGCAAGAGGGTAAGAGTGATGCTTTTGACCATGTTTATCTCGAAATGCCTGAAAAATAAAGTTGACTGAATTTATCCAAAAAAAAAAAAAAGAAGAAAGTTTGCTACCCTCATTTTAGATTGTGGTAAAGGAAATATGACTTCTCAATGCTCACCTACCTGACAACTGTGGAGGTCCCTGGGGACTTTGATTGACTCTTTTGATCAACTAAGCCCAGGCATATATACCTGTTTTCTTCCTGTCACTGGCTTAGTAGAACTAGGAATGTCCAAATGTCTTTGTTCTGACTTGTAGCTGGCACCCAATTCAAGAACATGTGACCCCAGCCCCTCCACACGGATATGAAAGCCAGTGTCCAAAAGTTCATTCTGCAAATGTTTATTTTACCTGCTGAGGTCAGGAACCTGACCCTGTGGTATAGAGGGATATAAAATGCAGGCCCGTGGGTTCCAACATGGAGCATCTCATGGATTAATAAGGGGGAAAATACAGTCACGTGGATAATTGTAATATGCTCTGGGAAGTATTATAGAACAGAAGTCTTGGGGTAGACTCTTCTATGGAGGCTAGTAAGGGAGGAGGGGGACAAATGAGTTGGGTCTTGCAGTAAGAATAGAAGGCAATGGCACCCCACTCCAGTACTCTTGCCTGGAAAATCCCATGGGTGGAGGAGCCTGGTAGGCTGTAGTCCATGGGGTCGCTAAGAGTCGGACATAACTGAGCGACTTCACTTTCACTTTTCACTTTCATACATTGGAGGAGGCAATGGCAACCCACTCCAGTGTTCTTGCCTGGAGAATCCCAGGGACAGGGGAGCCTGGTGGGCTGCCGTCTATGGGGTTGCAGAGTCGGACACGACTGAAGCGACTTAGCAGCAACAGCAGCAGCAGCAGGCATGTAAAGGAGCATGGTCTCAGTCCTGATATAGTCTCCGTCCCTCTAGAACTGAGTGTGGGAATCTGAAAGACATTCATAAAAATTATTTCTCTGGGTCTGATGTCTGATTTTACAATCTTCCACACACACACACACACACACACACACACACACACACACACGTCTCCATTTTCCATCCAGGCACGCTCGTCTTTATGCACTTAGTTCCATGGGAATCCTTAGGCAGAGATGTTCTGGGACATCTTCACATCAACTTTGCTCATTCACCACCCCCTCCCACCCTGCCCAGGTGCCTGGTGCATAGCTTTGCTCACACCCCATGGACACTCTGAAGCAGAAGTGCACACACACACATCTGCATGGGTGGGCATTGTCCTCGGTCCTCTGCCTCTAGTGTATGTGACCACCTATACCTCACTCTCCACCATCAATAAAGGGCTTGCTGACTTACTCACATACTATTCCTCCTTAGCTGCTTCCTGAACCTGCTCTGTCCCCCTCTCCCAGGCAAACCTCTCTTCTTGGTGAGGATACATGATCTGTGCTGTGATCTGGGGACAAAGAACTGGGGATTCTGTTCAGGCTTCAGCCACACACGAGCTCTCAGACGCTGACTGAGACACTGGCTCTTGTTGAGCTGAGAACCCTGGAGAGTGGGTTACTCACACAGCCTTGCTTTGAGCACAATTCCGCCATTGGCTCTAGTGGCTACTTTTTGGAAATCAAATCACCAGGAAATGTCTAATACACCTAGGAAAGGAGCAAATGAACATGAAACCATAGTCAGGAGAGGGTAAATTTTAGGGCTGCTCACCTGGACTTCCCTGGTGGCTTAGACAGTAAAGCGTCTGCCTACAATGCGGGAGACCCGGGTTCCATCCCTGGGTCAGGAAGATCTCCTGGAGAAGGAAACAGCAACCCACTCTAGTATTCTTGCCAGCGAAATCCCATGGACAGAGAAGCCTCTTAGGCTACAGTCCATGGGGTCGCAAAGAGTCGGACACAACTGAGCAACTTCACTTTCTTTTCTTTCTTTCTTACCCATAGGTCTGAAATGATCCCTTTCTCCATCTTGGTTGGTGTGAAACTAGGGAGTCAGCTGGTATCCCATATTGGACAGAGTGAATATGGCCATAAATCTATTTATCTCACATACTTCCTTATGGCAGATTTCACTGTGGGCAAATATTCTTGATATTTTCCACTCTCCATTTAATAAACACTATAGAAAAGCTTGAAATAATAAACTGCATGGTAGGAAAAATTTATACATGGCAGAGGAATAGTATCCTTAATATCTTTAAAAAGATTCCTGTACTCTAAGACAAAAATAAGCAAAGTTGAAGAACAGGTAATTCACAAAATAAACCTGAATGTCCTTCAGACATGAAGACATACCAGACTTCCCAAAGAATTTAAGAAATGCAAAAAGAAACCATTTGTTACTTGAAAGATTGGCAATGATTAAACATTAAAAATTACTGATTTCTTTAAGGTTGTAAGGGAGTGAAACTCTCATGCACGATGGGAGATCAATGTAAATTCATTTACCTCTTCTGGAGACACGATGTGAGAAAGTTTATCTAAAATTTAAATGTGTGCACCATTTAAACTGGTGTTTCTCCCTTGAGTCATTTATCCTCAGGCAGTAACAAGCAAATGCACAGAGCTATAGATATAAGGAGATTCACCACTGCATTGTGGATAGGGAAAAAAAAGAAACTAACTTAAATGTACATCTAGATGGGACTAGTGAAATCAATTCTGATGAATGACTAAAAAGGGGACTGGAGATATATTTTCTTTCTTTCTTTTTTTTTGAGATATATTTTCAGTGGTATAGAAAGAGCTCCTTGATATGTAAATACAAAGGCAAGACAGGAGGTGAAATAGCTTGATCCATGTGTAAAATGAGGAGGAAAATGGCAACCTATTCCAGTATTCTTGTCGGGAAAATCCCATGGACAGAGAAGCCTGGTGGGCTATAGACCATGGGGTCGCAAAGAGTTGGACATGACTTAGCGACTGAGCACATGTGCAAAATACCACACATTCCTGTGGATGTACTTGAGAGATAAAAGGGCTGGATGCTGATGGGTCATTGTCTTGGAGTGTCAGGACACCGAGGGATTGTTTTGGTTCTTCACTGGGCCTTTTCAAAGGTGTCAACTTTTCTACAACAAGGATGCATTGTCTATGTCAACTTTAAAATAAAACGTTGCAGTGCTATAGGCTGTCTTGTTTGCTGCTGGTGGTTTGCCCCTAATGAAGTCTGTAACAATGGAGTCTGTGAAATATTCATCCTCTCTGTTTTTGGACCACAGCTGGCTACCCAAGGCTCACGTGGACCAAAATGGAGAAAGAGGTCATCTTTAGATTGCTGAGTGAATGAGACAGCCATCCCCCCTTTTCACATGGGAACTTCTGTTCATCTCAGAAGAGTGTGTCTTCCTTCCTCTTGGCTTGTGACTGGAGTCCCCTTCTTCTGTCTTTGCCTCTCCAACTGGACTTTGAACCTATTGTCTTATTTGTAATGATCTATGAGCAAACCTCTCCATCAATGGGGGCTTTTGGTGGGAGTTGAAGAGCTAAAAGAAGAGGATTGGGGCTAATTCAAGTGATCGAGGGAGTCAGTCCTGGCTGGGAAGTTCTGCCCTTAAGCATTATATTGTGCTGTTAACTTGGACATCAAGGCTTGGGATGCTATCCAAAGGAGGCAGAGTTCCCCTGTGACCCAGAGAGGGGCTGGAATGAGGGACCTGGAGCTGGAGGACTCTGGGATGTGGCCACATTTGATGACTGATGGTCTGGACTTGTTAATTCCTTGATGCCTTCTTTGATCTCTTCCCAAAAGGCAATGATGTTGATTAGAATGACTTTAGCTACAGTAACCGTTGGTCTCTTGCATTTCTACGTCTGCCCTGTTGTCAAACCTCAAATCCCACTATCAGCCACATGTCTTGATTTCTGATTTGTGAGATCTGGCCCCTGCACCTTTAAATGTTCAATCTCCACCAGCCAGGATGAGGAAAAGATGGGGGGAAGGAAGTTAGTATTTAGGTGTGAGTGTGAGAGAATGGTGTGTTGAAGGACTGGGAGGGAGGGGTGGGTGCTGGGGGATCCCGAGATATTTTCTTTTTTGTCTGTTTTTTTCCACCCTATTTCTTTTTCTTCCATGTCAACACCAAACAAGACAGGACTAAAATTAATGGGGAAAGCAGCAATTAGCAAATTAGGTTAGCGGCGTGTTGCCGAGTGGCACGGCTGCCAGGTGCGGGGTCTCTGGCAGGATATTTATTAGGGCCTGTCAAAGAAGTGACACTTTGATAAATGGAGTTGGGCAATCAGCCTCTGTACGACAGCAAGCATTGTGAGGCCTCAGCTTGTGCAACTCCAGAAGCCAACCTTTGTTATGATTTTTAAAAATTTTAACAGGCACAGAAGTAACACAACAACAACATCCGCCACCATGGAGAGCAGCCTGGAAGCCAGATCCTGATATCCAGGGGCAGTCGTGGGTCTCAGTTCCCTTGGGAATGGACCACGGGATAGCATGGTTCAAAGCAGCTGATGTTGTTAAGTCTCTCTGAGTTTTGAAAATGCTGTAGAGTTGGCATAAAGCAACACAACAACAACAAAAAAGGACTGGGTTTTAAAAAAACAAGCAGTGGGAGAGTTCTGGCTTTCCTGGGATCAGTTGCAAGGTGGCTGTTTGCTGAGGGGACAGGGTCTGGAGTTGGGTGGAGGGATCAGACACTGGGAGCCGGTGGAGGATGGGTCTGTAGGATTGTGGAAGGGCCTGCGTGACCCATGCCTCCAAGATCGGCTTTCCCAATGGCTTTTCTGCTGAAGGAGTTCCTCCCCTTGGCAAAAAGATGTGATTCGGCTTTCTTCTGCTTCCTGGAGGGAGGTTTCAATAACCAGTTGGAGGGTACTGTACCCAGCTGATGACAGGGTTTGTGGGGCTGAGCCAGATCTCCGGCCTGAGATGGATCACTGCCGTTTCTGGAAACCCTGGTGAAAAGTAAAAGTGTTTAGTCATGCCTGACTCTTTGTGACCCCATGAACTTTAACCTGTCAGGCTCCTCTGTCCATGGAATGCTCCAGGCAAGAATACTGGAGTGGGTAACCATTCCCTTCTCCAGGGGATCTTTTCAATCCAGGGATCGAACCCGGTTCTCGCGCCTTGCAGGCAGATTCTTTACCCTCTGAGCCACCAGGGAAGCCCCGCCATACCTGGTAGATGCCATTAAAGGCCCCAGCTCCATGCACACAGGGAGCCCCTGTCTCTGCTCCTGGGCCTTAAATCTGCTGGCCTCAGTGCCAGTGGAATCCTAGTGTCCACTGAGTCCTAGACTTCCTCAGCGACCTGAGACTGCTCGATTTGTCTGGCTCCGGTCACATGGCTGTAGTCAAAACTTACCAGCTGATGGTGTGACCAGCTCTCCTGGTCTCCTGGGTCTGGAAATCCTGCTCTGATTTCACTGTGTTTGGCTGAGCCTGACTCCTGGCTTTGAAGCTTCCCCATCCTATGGACCCTGTTTGCAGCCTCTGTCTGTGTCCTGCTCTGGGTCAGATGCATCTGGATGCTGACCTAGGCTGCATGGAGCTGAATTTGCTTTATCTCCTTCTGGATATTGGCTACTGGAGGCTGATGTCCCTACCTGGGAGACAGGCCCACAGCCAGGTGGTCAGCCTCCAGCCTCCCCCTTCCAACTTCCTCCTCTTTTCCATCTGCTTCCTGCTGAGGTTCAGAAAGCCACAAGTCTGAACCCGCCTAACTATGACTTTCCTGTGAGTCCTTGGGTCTGGGGAAGACTTCCAGTGGGTGTGTCCCAAAGGTACATTCCAGGCTCACCATTCCCTAAAAACAGGGGTGAGAGAGGATGGTGGAAGATGGGGTCTGAAGGAGGGGGCTTGGATTGTGACTGCTTATGTCAGGTACTGGCCACCAGTGTCTCCTGTCTTGCCCCCACATTGATCATGAGTCTCTGGACATTTCTTTCTTTTTAAAAATTTTATTTATTTTCTTTTTAGCACAAAGGCTTTGTCTAGCTGTGGTGAGTACAGGGTGGGCTCCTCTCCAGTTGCAGTACTTGATCTTCTCATTGCAGTGGAAGATCTTTTGTCATGGAGCATGTGCTTCAGTAGTTGTGCCACAAAGGCCTGGTTGCCCCTTAGCATGTGGGATCCTCTCGGACTAGTGGTCAAACCAGTGCTTCCTGCATTGGTAGGCAGATTCTTAACCATTGGACCACCAGGGAAGTCTTGGAACTTTCTTTGGATGTGAACCAGAGGCCGTTAATAGAGTCAAACACCTTCCCAGTCTGCCCTGGGGCTCACTCACTGCAGCCCCATCTCTGCGGAAGGAAACAGAAGCATCGGTGATGGATGGCTGGGCTCTCAGAACATGTGCTCATCACCACCTTCAGGAGTCTAGGTGTGGGGTGAAGGGCAGAGTAAACCAGCCCACAATCATCTGCTAGAAACTTCCCTAAAAACACAGGTCTGATGTCCTTCCAAACACAGGTCTCACCCCCTTGGTTTAGGTTGGGACAGGGAAGGGCAGACCCTGATGCGGACTCAAGGCTCCAGACGTGCTCTGGGCAGCATGGAGCCCCTGAAGAGGGACCCCTTCTCACGGGCCACGTTCCTACTGCTGGCCAAACAATCCTGTGTTTTACAGGGGGCTTGGCACGGTTCTGACTTCTCTTCCTCTGCACCGGAGCTTATGCTTGGGTAATGCGTGCTTTGGACCTTCATGTGTGACCCTAGAATTATCCTTGTTGAATTTCTTCTGCTGGTTTTGTTCCAATCTTCTAGTCTGCTGGATTCCTTTTGATTCTGACAGATTCATTATTTTTCAGTCTGAAGGGCAGTGGTCATCTCTAAGTCTCCCTATAAGTCATTCGCCAAGTCGTAAGAGAGGACGGCAAGAACTGAGTCCATAGTCCACCTCCAGAGACTTGTCCAATCCCGAGCACTTCCAACATGAGGGTTTTTTTTTTTTTTTTCAATTACTTTGTGTTTTGTGTTCAGTTGCTCAGTCGTGTCCAACTCTTTGCAGCCGCATGGAATGTGGCCTGCCAAGGCTCCTCTGCCCGTGGCATTCTCCAGGCAAGAATACTGGAGTGGGTTGCCATTTCCTATTCCAGGGGATCTTCCCGACCCAAGGATTGAACCCAAGACTTTGTCTCCTGTATTGCAGGTAGCTTCTTTACTGCTAGAGCCATCTGGGAAGCCCCTTTTATTGCTTCATTTATTTTAAAATTTTATTTAATATTTTTAACCACGCCCCCTCGAGGCTTCCTGGACCTTAGTTTCCTGACTAGAGATTGAATCTGGGCCATTTCAGAGAAAGCATGGAGTCCTAACCACTGGACCACCAGAGAACTCCCCAAGGTGAGGTTTCATTTGCAACAACACTTATTTTCTAAAGGACTTCTATGTACATTTTCCATTTGATCCTCACAATAGCTCTTTTATAGACTCCATAGATTTTTTTGGGGTCCTGTCTTTTAGACACAAGGAAACAGACGGTGTGGACCTAGTTACTCTGCTAATAAGCAACAGAACTTGAGTCAACCCATGTCATTGTTTTTTTAAAATCAGTCATTCTAATTTATTGTTTTTGCTTAAACTACTTATTCTCAGCATTTTTTTGAAACATCACATGAAACAAAACTACAGAGATCACACACGTGCAGCGTGATGGATTTCTATAAACCAAGCAGTCTCATGTAACCAGCACCCAGATCAAGAGCTAAATTCTCCCTGTCCTAACTTGCAAGAGCTTGGATTGGTTTTGCCCCTTTTTGATGGAATCATACTGTACAAAACTCTTGTTTCTGGCTTCTGTCTTTCATGTCATCTTTGTGAAATTCACACGTAGTATGGCATGAAGTTGTATAACACTCGTTCTCTTTGCTGTGGCGTATCCCATGGTGTGAGCACATGGCGATGCACTTCTCCTTTCTTCTGTTGACGGGCATTTCTGGCGACTGTGAACAGCGTTGCTGTGAGCAGTCAGGAGCATGCCTTTTGGTGAACCTAGTTTGTTTTTCTACTGAGGCCTCCCAGGTAGCACTAGTGGTAAAGAACATGCCTGCCAGTGCAGGAGACATAAGAGATGTGGGTTCGATCCCTGGGTTGAGACGATGTCCTAGAGGAAGGCTTGGCAATCCACTCTAGTATTCTTGCCTGGAGAATCCCATGGACAGAGGAGCCTGGCGGGCTATGGTTCATAGGGTTGCAAAGAGTCTGACACAACTGAAGTGACTTAGCACTACACACACAAGAGTGAAATCGTTGGGTCATAGGAGTTGTGTTTTGGACCCAGGCCTGTAATTGCAAAAGCTGTCTTTTATCATATTCTTCCATTCACTTATTTGTTAATGTTTCCAAGAAACATTGAAGGGGCATGTTCTCCTGTCTTGCTTGAGTCTGAGTTGCTGTAGTGAACCAGCTATAAGCCTTATATACTCTCAGTCAAAGCCAAATCCTCACACAGCCCTTATTCTGCACCCCCTCCCATACCATCATCTCCCCCTACTCCCTTGCTTCCTCTGCTCCAGCCAGGATGGTCTGCTGTTCCTTACACAACCTGGCACACACACCCTGGTCTCAGTGCTGGCTGTTTCCTCTCTTCGGGTTGCTCAAGGCCCAGGTATCTGCCTGGCTCCTCCTTCCACCTTCTTCAGTTTCAACCCAGCCATCTCCTTTGTGGGACCTCCCATAACCACCCTACTTGATGCTCTTGGCCTCCCTCCCCATCCATCTCTCCCCTTCACTTGCTTGGTTTTTCTCCATGAGCTCACTGCCATTGGTTAGACCACATATGACACCTGGCTGTGTGCTGGCCATGCTCTTTACCTTGTGTAGCCCCCACCCGGACCTGGGTCCTGACCACTTTTTTCACATCCTGTATCCTCACTGCAAGCACAGAGCCTGCATTGGATGGCCCTTCCATAAATATTTGTTGAGTGAATACTTGTCTGAAATGCAGATAACAGGACTGCCCTGTTGGTCCAGGGGTTAAAATTTCACCTTCCAATGCAGGGGGTGTGGGTTCCATTTCTGGTTGGGGAGTTAAGATCCCACATGTCTCTTGATCAAAAAGCTAATACAAAAAACAGAAGCAATTTTGTAACTAATTCAATAAAGACTTAAACATGGTCCACATCAAAAAAAAGTCTAAAAAGAAAAAATACAGATACTATCTCTCCCAAGCATGGGCACCTTGTCAAGAAGGAAATTAGAATAATTTCACTTGACATTCTCCCGGGATGGACCTTAGATCTTGGTAATTGTCTCATTTTTGGTAAATTAGTTGCCAACTGACCAGTTAATAAGAAGGTCTACAATTTTTCTTGGGATTGAATCTGATGGTTTCCTTTTCTTGGAAAATCAATACATTATTTATCTTCTGGCCTTGCTAACATTCCTCTTGATTTCGCAAAATCCTTCATGTGACTCTCAGATGACATCAGCGAGATTGTGCTGCGTCTCCTCCTCCCCCCACCTGGGCTGCGATGCTGCCTTGAAGTGGAGTTTTTGCCTCATCATCAACCTTTCCTGCGCACCTGCCCGCTGTCCTGGGCTTTGAGGACACAAAGGCACAGAGGACACTTTCTCTGCTTCTGGAACTTTCTCACAAGTCCGTGGGGTGAGAACTGCAGGCAGAGGGACAGTGGCTGGTAAGAGTAGGGGACTGGAAGGGCCGTGAACGTGGGTGGATAAGGATGTGTCTGGCCATGGGGAGCTCGCGTACTCTGGTGGGAGGTTTTTTGCTGTGGATTATAGTCAGTGAATGTGTATTGAGCTTCTACTATGTGGTAGGCCCTGTGCTGAGCCCTGGGGGACACTGGGGTGATGAGGACACAGATTCTGTCCTCATGGAGTTCACAGCCCAGTAGCCAAATCCATCTATAACTAGACAAATAAATGAGAAGAACATTTTGCTTGTGTTAAGTGCTAAGAAGGAAATACATGTGGTGATGAGATTCACAGTGGGGTGAGGAAAATTATTTAGATGGCAAAGGTCAGTGAAAGCCTCTCCAAAGACCTCCAAGTTGCTGGCCATGGGGAATGAAGGAAGGGCATTTCAGGCACTAGCAGTGGCCCCAGGGAGGAAAGGGCTTCGTGTGTTATAGACTCTGAGAGGAGACCAGGATGTTGGGTGGAAAAGGAAGAAAGTGGTACCCCATGGGATGGGAGGAGTAGGCAGGGCTCAGACCTACAGGGCTTTGTAGGTGATGAGAGGCCATTGGGATTTCTTCTAAGAGCAATGAGGTGCATTTTGGGAAATAGCGAGATTTTATTTTTATTTTGCAAATATCCCTATGACTACCACATGGAGGACAGATTGAAGAGGGGCAAGAAAAAGCAGCAAGTTGTAGGAGGGCTGCAGAAGTTGTTCTGGAAGAAATGATGGTGGCCTGGGCTGTGATGAGATGGGTGAGACAGAGAGAAATGGCTGGCTCTCAGGGTTTTTTGGGAGTCTGCGTCAACAGGACTTGCTGATGGGCTGGGTAAGAAGTTAGGAAGGAGGTAGAGATGACTCTAGTTGTCAGTTTGAGCATCAGGGTGGTTGGTGGTGTCACTGGTAGGAGGAAACTGCTTATCCATAATTCTCTTAGAGGTGAGTGATGGGTTATCAACCATCCAAGTCATCACAGGTGTGATCACCTCCTTTCATCATCAGAGTCCCAAGAAGGCTCTCTGCCTTTATTTTGCAGTCAGGAATCATCCAGAACCTGCCAGGCCCTGTGCTGGGTGAGGATCTATTGTTTGCAGGCTTTGCACAGGTGGTGGAGTTTCAGAAATGAATCAAGTATCTCTGCCATTGACAGAGAAGCCTAGTGGGCTACAGTCCATGGGTTGCAAAGAGTCGGACACGACTGAGCGACTAACACTTTCACTTTTAAGAAACTCACAGTCTAGCTCAGCTTTGTGTCCTAACCCTGATCCACTGTGATGGTTGGTGCTCTCTGTTGAGAAGAAAATCTGGCCTTAATGAGAAAGAGTATTACGATCAATTAGCCATGTCTGCCAAAGCCACAGGATGGAGGAAGTATTACAGTGCCAGGCTAGCTAGGGTGTGTGTGTGTTAGTTGCTCAGTTGTGTCTGATTCTTTGCAACTCCATAAACTGTAGCCCATAACCCACCAGGCTCCTTAGTCCATGGAATTCTCCAGGCAAGAAAACTGGAGTGGACAGCCATTCCCTTCTCCAGGGGATCTTCCCGAACCAGGGATGGAACCCCGGTCTCCTGCATTGCAGGCAGATCCTTTACAATTCAAGCCAGCAGAGAAGCCCTGGCTATCTAGTATTTTAAGGCAAATTCTCACCCCTCCCCCATAAAGTGGGCATGGCTCTCAGAACCAGTGCCTCCATGGGGCAAGTTTCTCTGAAGCACAGTTGATGAGTCTTTCCTCTTTAGAGGCAATGTGGTGTGGTAGGTAGAACACATGGAATCTGGAGTCAGTAAATGCTGGCCTGTTGGCTTGCCTGGTTACCACTTATGTACCATATGCTACTGCTAAGTCACTTCAGTCGTGTCTGATTCTGTCCGACCCCATAGACGGCAGCCCACCAGGCTCCCCATCCCTGGGATTCTCCAGGCAAGAACGTTGGAGTGGGTTGCCATTTCCTTTTCCAATGCATGAAAGTGAAAAGTGAAAGGGAAGTGGCTCAGTTGTGTCCGACTCTTCAAGACCCCATGGACTGCAGCCCACCAGGCTCCTCTGTCCATGGGATTTTCCAGGCAAGAGTACTGGAGTGGGGTGCCATCGCCTTCTCCGTATGTACCATATCAGATCAGATCAGATCAGATCAGTCGCTCAGTCGTGTCCGACTCTTTGTGACCCCATGAATCACAGCACGCCAGGCCTCCCTGTCCATCACCAACTCCTGGAGTTCACTGAGACTCACATCCATCGAGTCAGTGATGCCATCCAGCCATCTCGTCCTCTGTCGTCTCCTTCTCCTCCTGCCCCAATCCCTCCCAGCATCAGAGTCTTTTCCAATGAGTCAACTCTTCGCATGAGGTGGCCAAAGTACTGGAATTTCAGCTTTAGCATCAGTCCTTCCAAAGAAATCCCAGGGCTGATCTCCTTCAGAATGGACTGGTTGGATCCCCTTGCAGTCCAAGGGACTCTCAAGAGTCTTCTCCAACACCACAGTTCAAAAGCATCAATTCTTTGGCAGTCTTGGGCAAATTTTGTCACCTCTGTGAGACTCAGCTTCCTCATCTGAAAAATAGGAATGATGCCACCCCTGGTCAACCGAGTCATGAGGATTACATGGGATTTCTTCTGGCACACAGTAGGCCCTCGATAAATGCAGGTTGTGGTAGAAATGGAGAAGCTATATCTGAAGCCATAGACGTGAAGGAGGGTTTTCTGCTCACTCAAGCAAAACCTGGGCGTGAATGCCTTCAAGTCCAGGGGTCTATACCTGTCTGCACCAGGTGAGCTAGGCAGCCTTGAGCCTCCTGCAGTTACAGGGACATTGGTTTGGGCTGTGTGTGGTGGGAGGGAGTTAACACTGGATAGGTTGCAATGTGAACTTGGACTATTTAAATGTTAGTTCTGTGGGTGGAGCTTCCCAGGGGGCACAGTGGTAAAGAATCTACCTGACAATGCAAGAGATGCAGGTCTGATCCCTGGATGGGGAAGATCCCCTGGAGGAGGAAATGACAACCCACTCCAGTATTCTTGCCTGGAGAATTCCATGGACGGAGAAGCCTCGCAGGCTACAGTCCACAGGGTCGCAAAGAGTTGGGCACAACCGAGCATTCATAGCATACGCAGTGGTACGGCTGCCACATGGAAGGGCCAGAAGATTTTGTCCCTGGAAACCACAGAGTCTGGACAAGTGGGTGCATCTTTCAGGCCTGTGCCCTGATAGTGGTCCCAAATTCTAACAGAAGCAAGAGCTTAGGCCCTGTGGATTAGTCCAATTTTTACACTCCCCCCATAAACTATTACCACCACCACTGCACCGCTGTAACAACAAACAACAACAATAACCCCAAAGGAAGCTCCTTGTTATTTTGTTCATTGAGAGTCACCAGGAGCTAGAGCAATGTCTGGCATAAATATCTACTATTTACAGATAATTATAATTCCCACCATTAGGTGGTAGCAGCTAATATTTAAATAATGTTTACATTCACATCTCATTTAATTCTCACAGCAACCTTATGACTTAAGACAAGGGGTTGGTGAGCTAACCCATATGCCAAGTCAAGCCTGTAGCTTATTTTGTAGGCCCACAAGCTAACAATGATTTTTACATTTTTCCAGAATTGTAAACAAACAAACTCAAAGAAGAATATAAGAGTCCCATCTGACCCACAAGATCTAAAATATTTACTGTCTTACTCTTGGCTGGCCTCTGATACACAGCATTTGTCAGGATAGGCTAGTGTTGTGCTGTGGTAACAAACAGCCCTCAGCCTCAATGATTTAGCCTAATAAAGGTTTATCTCTTGCTGACTCAGGCCAGAGAAGGTCTTTGCAACCCTCCAGGGCATTGATCTTCCAGATGATCAGTCACTC
This sequence comes from Bison bison bison, assembly GCF_000754665.1. NCBI lineage: Eukaryota > Metazoa > Chordata > Mammalia > Artiodactyla > Bovidae > Bison > Bison bison. Next base: position 4,926,608 of record NW_011495059.1, on the reverse strand, counting down.
AGGCTCTTCTGATCTGGTAGTTCTGATATCTTAACACAAGGCTCCTTGGTTTTTTTCTTTCTTTCTTTTTTTGGGGGGCGCTGTGCTGGGTCTTTGTTGATATGTGCAGGCTTTTCTCTAGTTGTGGTGAGTGGGTTTCTCATTGCAGTAGCTTCTCTTGTTGTAGAGCATGGACTCTAGGTGCTTAGGCTCAGTAGCTGTGGCACACAGGTTTGGTTGCCCTGCATCCTGGGCTGTTCCTGGACCAGAGGTCAAACCAGTGTCCCCTGCATTGGCAGGTGGATTCTTAACCACTGGACCACCTGGGATGTCCCCTCCATGGCTGGTAATGGCAGGGGAAGAGAGGGTGAGAACCACATGGGGACCTTCCATCGTCTCAGTCAGACACGACTCTTGCACTTGCATGTATATTTCACTAACTGGAAGCTGTCACAGGGCCCCACCTAACCAGGAGGGGCTGAGAAGTGGAAAGGAACAACCTGGAATGAGATGAGGAAATTGAGCTCTGGAGAGGTGAATGCCTCACTTACAGAGCAAGGAAAATACAGAACAAGGGCACTTGCCAGGCAAGAATGATTTCCCAAACCCATGATCTGTTACATTCTCTTTCCCTTCTATACTCCCTGTCCCAGCTGCAGACTCCATTAGACATCTCCCTGCTTTGAAGTGGTTCAGACAGAATGTACCCGTGGTTGCTGGCATGTATCCCAGAGAAGTCCTCTTAGTTCTGCATCTCCCTCCTCCAGCCTCAGTCCTCCTGGCTCTGGCCCCAATGGGGGTGGAAGGTGCCACGGCCTGAGTAACTCATGGCTCCATCGGCTTCCTGCAGTGATGAATGACACCCATCCATCGTGGGCTCCGCTGATGGCCTAGCTCATCCATCATGACTGGGTGCTCCCAGGTGATGTATTAGTGCCTGGAGAATGGATTGCTCAATAGCCAGTCTGCTTGGGAAGAAAACTGAGCCAAAGAGAGGATTCAATCTAATTACCTGCTCAACCTGGCTGGGCTGAGAGGTCCATTGGCAGCTCCTCTTGGGCTGCCTGCAGAAATATGACTTGCAGTTCTGGAGCTATCAGGTCATTCCCAACTCATTGCTGATGAGCAGAGCATTATTTTTGAAGACAAAATACTTTAAGGAGGAGCTATTAGCAGATTTGCTTCATGATGCAAAGCCAAGAAGACTAGGTGCTGGGGATCTGTGAAATGTGAACCAGAGAATATTGAGGTGAGGAATAATTGAGATGGATCAGAGTTCAGTGGATTGGTCAATGGTCAAGACGGTGAGCTTTGCAGTCACGTAGTCTTGGGTTTGTGTCCTATTTCTGTCACTTGCTGTGTGACCTTGGGCAAATCATTCAGCCTTTCTGAACCTCAGTTTCATTTCCCATACAGTGAGAATAACGGTTGTGAGGATAACTGATTTCTCTCTCTTTCTCTCAATTCTAAGCAAGCACCCTGATACAAAGTAAGTGATTATGATGGTGATAATAATAATAACAACAATTATTATTATGAGATGATTGGATGACTTCACTAACTTAATGTACGAGTTTGAGCAAACTCAGAGAGGTAGTGAAGGACACCAGGGAAGCCTGGTGTGCTGCAGCTCATGGGGTTGCAAAGAGTCAAACATAACTTAGCAAACGAACAACTGAACAACAAATCATAATAATTATCATAGTTGTCACAGTTAAAAACGTCATATTTATTATCATAGTTAAAAATTTCAGAATTGTTCTTTGTTACTTAGAGGTTGCAGTGTTTCCAGGGAGGCAGCCAGGTCTAACGATCCCTGAATTTTATAATATTTGTTACTCCCCAACTGAGAAGTGGAATGACTAGTTTCATGGCTAGTTCAGCCAATAGAATATGGAAGAAGTGATGCTGTGCCACTTCTGGGCCTAGGGAGCCTTTAAAAGAATTGGACTCTTTTACTTTCCTTTTCTTGGAACATTTGCATTAGAGGAAGCCAGCCGCCATACAAGCCTAAGTGCCTTGAGACTTTCATGCTGTGAGGAAGCTCAAGTTACTTACCTGAAGAGGCCATATGGAGCAAGATGACCAAGCAGCCCCCATCTCCCCCAGGCATGCCAGCTGAGGTGCCAAATATACGGGTGTTCAGCACAGTCGAGCCTTCAGATGATGACAGCAGCAGCAGCCATGTGACTGCGTCTGCACAAAAGGCCCCAGGTGAGATCCGCCCAGCTGAGCCCAGTCCATCCACCGAGAATGAGACGTTATTTTAAACTACTAAGTTTTGAGGTAGCTTATTATGCTGTAATAAATAACTGGACAGAAGCCCATCTGTATAGTGGATTTATTCAGACCAATATTTATGAAATAAGTACTTTATACATATTATTTCATGGACTCTTCATATCAACCCTCTGACTTTGGTATTCTGATCTCGTTTTAACAGCTGAGGAACCTGTGGTATGTTACATTCTCATTCACATCTCTTCATACCACTTGAGAGAGCTCGAATTTTATGTTTATTTGTGCATTAAAAAAGTTTCTCCCTTTCCAGACCATGAGAACCTATACAAGCAGGGACTGCATCTGCTTTATCACCATAGCTTTGGCGCCTAGTAGAGGGCCTGACATACACTTATTGCTGTTGTTTAGTTGCTAAGTAGCTTCCAATTCTTGTGTGACCCCCTGGACTGTAGCCCACCAATGTCCTTTGTCCATGGGATTTCTCAGACAAGAACCCTGGAATGGGTTGCCATTTCCTTCTCCAGGGGATCTTCCGAACCCAGGGATCAAACCCTGGGTTCAAACTGAGTCTCCTGCGTTGGCAGGCAGATTCTTTACCACTGAGTCACCTGGCAAGCGACACAGGGTTAGTGCTCAGTAAATATTTCCACGAAGGTCTTTGGCAGCTCTGAGCCTCAGGGGCCTTTCCTGTCTTTCACTACCCCTTATAGCAAAAGGACCCCTTGGTCCCTTTGTGTGTGGAGACTTACAGTGGGGCAGGAACAAAGGCAGAGAGCGGGGCTTCATGACTTTCATTCAGGCAGCCTTTCAGGGTGAGCAGCAGGCTGTGCAGGAGATGAGGGCAGTGGGGAAGTGGGGGTGTTTGGGGTTAAAGACCAGCCGAGCAGATGGATGGAGTGGGGGTGGGGCAGACATTGAGCACAGCTGCTAGGGTGAAGCCAGGGCCGCAGGGGCCAAGCCCCCGGCGGCTGATTTCCTGGATGGTTAGAGCTGAGTTTTAATAGCAGCCTTGGTGGCGACAGTGATTGAATTCACTGCTACGAAGCCCGTGGCCTGGGTCAGGCAGTGGGTGGGGGACCGGGTGCAAGGTGTATGCACGGTGGCGCATGCGTACATGCTGTGTGCGTGCCTGTTCTGGGTTTGGGCTGGTATGGGTGCTGTGTGTGGTTGTGTGCACCCGTGTGACTTCCTGGAGTTGTGTGTTTGAGCCAAAGGGAATAGCCTACAGAATGGTAATTCCATAGGGATCCATGAAATACACGCACATTGTGCGCGTGCGTGCGCTAAGTCGCTTCAGTCACGACCGCCTCTTCGCACACTGGAGGATAATAAATCAGCCAAAGGGGTTGAGTGTACATGGCTCCTGCATGAGTTCACGCTGTGTATGACATGGACTCAAAGTGGTGTTTATGATGTGAGTGCAAGTGAGCGTGAGCTGTCTAGAGGCGATTGTGCACGTGTGTGCCTGTGTGCATATGTGTGATGGTGAGGAGGACGCACCCGTCAGGGTTTGTCTGCTGCTCTTAGATCGTGACACATACACTCCAGTGGCTGAGTGAAGACACGTCTCCTTCAATAACTGAGTGGCCCAGGGATCCACTGGGTCCTGTTAGAATATACCTGTCATCCTCTCTCTCACCAACATGTGAACATGCAGAGACGTTCTAGAGCTGCTCCAGGCACCATTTGAAAAAAGTATTTTTAAAGGCATTTTAATATACTTAGTTTTTTATTTTCCTTGCAGTGACCTATAAGATTTGTATTGTTTTCTCCATTTACTAGAGATAGGGTAAATGAGACTCAGAAAGTTTTTTTTTAATTAATTATTTTTATTTTTGGCTACGTTGGGTCTTCCTTGCTGTCCACGGGCTTTCTCTAGTTGCCGTGAGCAGGGGCTACTCTTTGTTGACATGCGCCGGCTGCTCACTGCGGTGGCTTCTCTTCTTGCGGAGCGCGGTCTCTAGACCCATTGACTTCAGTAGTTTGCAGCAAGGGGGCTCAGTAGCTGTGGCGCACACGTTCAGGGCACTTGGACTTCAGTAGTTGAGACACATGGACTTAGCTGTTCCGCAGCAGCATGTGGAATCTTCCTAGACCAGGGATCAATTCATCTCCCCTGCATTGGCAGGTGGATTCTTAGTCATTGTACCACCAGGGAAGTCTGAGACTCAGAAAATTGTAATGACTTCCCTGAATTTCCACAGTCTTTAAAATTAATGGCAATAAAGTTTATATCTGTCCTATACACAGATGTTTTCCTCCCTTTTTATTAAAGTATAGTTGACTTACAATATTATAAATTTCAAGTGCATAGCATAGTGATTCACGATTTTAAAGGTTATACTCCTGTTACTGTTACCATAAAATATTGGCTGTATTCCCTATGCTCTACAAAATATCTTCATGGCTTATTTATTTTATATGTGGTAGCTTGTGAAAAGTGAAACTGAAAGTCGCTCAGTTGTGTCTGGCTGTTTGTGACCCCATGGAATTTTGTGAGTCCATGGAATTCTCCAGGCCAGAATACTGGCGTGGGTAGCCTTTCCCTTCTCCTGGGGATCTTCCCAACCCAGGGATTGAACCCAGGTCTCCCACACTGCAGGTGGATTCTTTACCAGCTGAGCCACAAGGAAAACCCAAGAATATTGGAATAGGTAACCTATCCCTTCTCTGGGGGTACCTTTTAATAGCTTACCCTATTTTGCGCCCCCCTTCCCTCTCCCCACTGGTAACCACTAGTTTTGTTTTCTCTGTCAGTTTACTTCTTTTTTTGTTATATTTACTAGTTTTAGTTTTGGAGTTCACATAAAAGTGATAACATACAGTATTTGTCTTTCTTTGATTTATTTCACTTAGCATAATACCCTTCAGGTTCATTCATGCTGTTGTGACATCAATTTCCTTAATTTTTTAATGGTTGAATAGTATTCCATTGTGTTTATATACCACATCTTCTTTATCCATTCATCTCTTGATGGATACTTGGGTTGATTTCATATCTTGGCTATTGTAAATGGTGCTGTTATGAACATTGGGGGTGCTTGTATCTTTCTGAATGTTCTTTTTCAAAAGAAAAAATGTTTTCATTTTCTTTGGATATATACCCAGGAGTGGGATTGCTGGATCATATGATAGTTCTATTTTTACTTTTCTGAGGAACCTCCACACTGGCAGCACCAACTTATGTTCTCACCAACAGTGTGCAAAGGTTCCCTTTTCTCCACATCCTCACTAACATATGTTATTTGTGGTCTTTTTTTGATGATAGCCATTCTGGCAGGTGTGAGAAGATATCTCATTTGGGGTCTTAATTTGCATTTCTCTGATGATGAGTGATGTTGAGCATCTTTTCATATCTAGGAGCCATTTTGACCTGACATTTGATAATATATGCTGCCCCATCTCACAGAGGCCCTTGTGCCTTCCAAAACTGGGTGTTTTATCCCTCCTGAAGAATGGACCCCAAGCAGTCAATATCATTTTGCTTCTAGAAGATGAGGAAGAAACAGGCTTGCAGAAGATAAGTAACCTTGGCATGGGACAAACAAGCATAGACGTAATGGGTAGGGTACAGTCTGTGCCCAAAGTGGCTGAACTGTTTTGTATCCCCTCCAGCAATGAGTGAGAGTCCCTGTTGTTCCACTTCCTTGCCAGCATTTGGTGGTGTCAGTGTTCTGAATTTTGTCCATTCTATTAGGTATATCGGAGAAGGCAATGGCACCCCACTCCAGTACTCTTGCCTGGAAAATCCCATGGATGGAGGAGCCTGGTAGGCTGCAGTCCATGTGGTTGCTAAGAGTCGGATATAACTGAGTGACTTCACTTTCACTTTTCACTTTCATGCACTGCAGAAGGAAATGGCAACCCACTCCAGTGTTCTTGCCTGGAGAATCCCAGGGATGGAGGAGCCTGGTGGGCTGCCATCTATGGGGTCGCACAGAGTCAAACACGACTGAAGTAACTTAGCAGTTAGCAGTGTTCTAAATTTTGTCCATTCTATTAGGTATATAATGATATCTCATTGCTGTTTTAATTTACATTTCACGGAAATGTGCAGCATCTATTTTTAACCTTTTTTTCCTTTCTTTTCTGGTTTTTTTTTTTTTTGGCCAAGCAGTGCTGCCTGTGGGATCTTAGCTCCTCAACTAGGGATCAAACCCTTGCCCTTGCAGTGGAAGCATGGAGTCTTAACCCCTCAACCACTGGGGGAGTTCTTTGTATGCTTTTCATCTGTGTATCTTATTTGGTGAGATGTCTGTTAAACTCTTTGACCCATTTTAAGATCAGGTTGTTTGTTTTCTTATTGTCGAGATTTTGGAATTCTTTCCTGGTGACTCGGTGGTAAAGAATCCGCCTGCCAGCACAGGAGTCAGGAGATGGGGGTTTGATCCCGTTTTGGGAAGATCCCCTGGAGAAGGAAATAGCAACACACTCCGATATTCTTGCCTAGAAATCCCACGGGCAGACAAGCCTGGTGGGCTACAGTCCATGGGGTCACGTAGAGTAGGGCATGACTGAATGACTAACACTTTCACTTTCATTGTTAATGGAGGAGGTTATGCATGTGTGGGAATGAGGTATATGGGAAATCTCTTTATTTTCCTCTCAATTTCAACATGAACCTATAACTGCTTTGAAAAA
>NW_011495059.1:4884756-4919647 GCF_000754665.1 Bison bison bison | reverse complement strand
TGCTTTGAAAAATAAAATCTTAAGAAAATTAAAATTATTTAATATTCTGCTACCTTAGAGATAGGGCTTTACTGGTAGCTCAGTAGTAAAGAACCTGCTTGCCAATGCCAGAGACTTGGGTTTGATCCCTGGGTTGGGAAGATCCCCTGGAGAAGGAAATGGCAACCCACTCCAGTATTCTTGCCTGGAGAATCCCATGGACAGAGGAGCCTGGTGGGCTATAGTTCACGAGGTCATAAAAGAGTCAGATACAACTTACCCTCTAAACAACAACAACCTAGAGATAACCACTGTTAGTATTCAGCCTTCCAGATTTTCTTTTCTTTTTAAAAGTGGTGGTTACATTATGTATATATTTTATAATCTGTTATTCCATTTAATACAATGTGAGCAACCTTCTGGTTTAAGGATATATAGAGCCACATCATGATTTTAAATGGTTGCATAATATTCCATCATATGATACCTTTATTTTTTATTAAATTTATTAATGATAATAGTAAGTCCAAAATTCTGGATCTTTAGGCTGCTTGCAAGCTCTTGCTGTTAGAAACAGTACTATGATGAAATACCTTGGAAGATATATCTTCTGGCACTTGCCTAATTATTTCCTTAGAATAAATTCTTTGAAGTGGGATTGCTAGGTCAAAAGCAATGTACTTTTGAAGGGCTTTTGTTACATATTGCCAAATTGCTTTCCAGAGCCACTATATTAATTTGCAGCCCTAGCAGTAGTGCATAGGAGTGCCCTTTTCTTGATTTCCACGTCAATATTGGGTATCGTCAATCTCCTAAATCTTTGCTAATTCTAGCAGTGAAAAATGGCACTTTATTGTTTCAATTTACATTTCTTTGATTCCTAGTGAGTTGGAATGTTTTTTTTCAGAGGTGCCTTGTTAGAATATCTTAGTGGTGACCCTGATGGAATCTCCCCAACGCAGAGGAGAGGATTTGTGTGTTCATTCATCATACACATGAATTTGCGTCTCGTATGTGTCAGGCAGTTACAGCAGGGAATAGGACAGACACTGTCCCTGCTCCAGAGCCAAAAGACAGCAGTGTGTGTGTCTGGAGGAGGAGTGTGGTCGGGGGGAGGCTTGCATTTTAGCTCTAGTGACATCAGGTCCCTGAGGAAACAGTGAAGGAACGACAAGAGGCAGTGACTCAGTTACAGTCAGGGCTGCGCTGAGCCATCTTGGATCCTGATGCAAAAGGAAAAATCAGAAATACTAATCCTGTCTTTATTCAAATTTCGCTATTTTATTTATCATAGATTTTTGCATTAATGATGTTTTAAAAAATACAGCATTATAGTAGTAGGTATCTTGATTTCTGGGTTTTATTGGCATATCTTTAGATTTTATGCTGGAGATGAGAGTGTCTTATTCATCTTGCCTTTTTAATCCTGGACCTCCTTAATTTTCCTAAATTTCCTACTATCCCTAATTTTCAAAAATTCAGTGGATACACAGATGAGAGCCTGCAACCTGGACTCAGGGGTCTCCTGACTCATAAACAGATGCTGTTCTGACTACATAACTAGAAAGACTTCAAGTCAGTCTAATAACCATTATTTTGAAGAATTGCTCTATGCCAGCCCCTGTGATAGGTACCAGGGATATAAAGTCAAAGCCCTCAGTCCCGGCTCTAGAAATTGAAAGTGAAAGTCGCTTAGTGTGTCCGACTCTTTGCGACCCCATGGACTATATAGTCCATGGAATTCTCCAGGCCAGAATACTGGAGTGGGTAGCTGTTCCTTTCTCCAGGGGATCTTCCCTATCCAGAGATTGAACCAGGTCTCCCACATTGCAGGCAGATTAATTAGCAGCTGAGCTACCAGGGAAGCCCACGGTTCCAGAGGTGAGATTCAAAGTGAAAGTGAAAGGCACTCAGTTGTGTCTGACTCTTTGTGACCCCATGGACCATACAGCCCATGGAATTCTCCAGTCCAGAATACTGGTGTGAGTAGCCTTTCCCATCTCCAGGGGATCTTCCCGACCCAGGAATCGAACCCGGGTCTCCCACATTGCAGGTAGATTCTTTACTAGCTGAGCCACAAGGAAAGCCTAGGAATACTAGAGTGGGCATCCTATCCCTCCTCCAGCGGATCTTCCCAACCCAGGAATCCAATTGGGGTCTCCTGCATTGTAGGCAGATTCTAAAGTTCGAGTAAATAATATGCCCCTGTAATTATCCATTAGCTACTCCTGTTCTTAGAAGACATGGCAGGTTGTTATGCCATCTTGTTACCATCCTGGCTGCCATCTTTGGTGGACTGAATACATACAAAGGGCTTGGGCAATGAAGTGTTAATAGCAATCTAAACATAATTATAATAAGTACAAGCTATTTAAGTGCCCCTTATGTGCCAAGCATGACACCAGGCACTTGTACTAGTTAAGTCCAGTGAGGAAAACAGAAACCACTCTAAGTATTTACAACAGAGAGAATTTAATTAGGAATTGATTACACAGGTGATGGAAAAGTTGAGAAGCTAAACAGGAAATGGTGAGGCCATCAGGAATTTATGCAATAGCAGAAAGCTGCTACAACTGGCAGGGCTGGAGAGACAAAGGAAGAAGATGGGATTATCAGAGCCTGAGGGCAGAAGTTGGAACCTAAAATGATTTGTTTTACTGGAGCTGAAACAAGAGGAGATTCAGCTCTTGCTAGAGATGTTGCCTGAGAAGGGAGGAAGGAAGTGATGAGAAATACTGATTTTGCCTTCCTTCTGCCTTTCAATCTCCCACTCATGCCTCCCACTGGTTCAACCCTGCTGGAAACCATCTGACCTTGGATCTGACTCAGAGGTCAGCTCTCTTTGTTAGAGAGAAAAGCAGGGGAATAGGGAGGAACTGATCTGACAGCAAACAAGTCTAAGAACAGCCCCCTACCGCACATAAAACATCTTTAGAAATTCCTCATTACCATCCTGAAGTTAAGTACCTGATTACATTTTAAATATGAGACATCAGAAACCCTGAGGAGTTCAGAGATTTACTGCAAGGGCATACAATGAGCAATTGGTGGAATTGTATTTGAGGTCAGGCTTGCTTGGGGTCAAGGTCATACCTTTTCTGCATCCTAGTCTCCCTTTCTGTCCTGAATCCCACCATCATCCAGGGCATCTTCAGTTCTCATGTAAGCCACCCATTCAGTGCCCTCGCCTCACCGTCCCTTGGTCTCTTCATCTCCAGTGACCTTCACTTTAAGTCTTCTTCAGCCACCAGGGCCATCATATTGCACAGCTTCACTGAATTCTATATGATCATTGGTCCTTGGAGTTACGCAATGTTATGGCTCTCTTGACAGGTAACCATACTCATGGCTATGGTATGGATCTGGTCATCACATCTGAACTCTTGACCTCTGAAATCTTAGCTTCTCAGAGTTCCTTCTCTGTTCTCCTTCCTCTTCCTTTCCTTCATGCTCATTGATTTGCCTTTTTGACCTTACTCTGAAGCCATGACTATTTTTATTTTTTAAATTAAAAAAATTAAAAAGATTTTTTTTTTTTTGCCACACTGCCTGGCTTGTGGGATCTTAGTTCCCTGACCAGGAATTGAACTTGGGCCTTCAGCAGTGAGAGCACAGAGTCCTAATTACTGGATTGCTAGGGAACTCCCCCATGAATATTTATATTCATGTTCTTATCAGTTCTTCCTGAATCTACTCTCTTGCAGATGCTATCTAGGTCCCACGGGTCATACACTACCTCAGGACTTCTGTGCTCCCTGGTCAGTCCTACTGCTGGAGAAAACCATACAACTATGGAGACTGGGTTCATTAGACATTTATGATTTCCATATCTGTTTAATGTCCTAACCCTCTGCTGAGCTGTAGCTGGAGAACTTCTCTTTTCCCCATAGTACCTACTCCTAACATCATGATTGTCCCTTGAGCCCCAGGCTGTTCTTTATTGGGAAAGGTCCCAGTGCCTACATTCAGATGTCTCAATTTTGGACGGATGCCAATAGACTGCCCCAGAACCCACTGGAAATGTAGGAGTGAGAAGATAGTGAAAGTACTGGGTTTTGGGGTGTTTTCATAGAGGTGATGATAAGGACCTGATTTACTGAAGAGAAACGCAGCAAGGAGACTGAGATAGAAGTTGGACATTTTCTTCTAGAGCATGTGAAATGCTTCCTTTTTTTTTGATGCTCTCAGTTTTCCAAGAATTCTAGGCTCAGTGGCTTTTCAAGTGTTAACACACACTCTCTCCAGCCTGTGCCTCTGCCTTTAATTACTCTACTGACTGCAGACACTACCTGGAGCCAGGTCCTGGCTGTCGCAGCTTCAGAGTGAGTTTATTGCCAACCATGCATTGTAGGGACTAATTGTGAGCCCCGTGCACCTGCTGGTCCCCCCTGTGGCAGGGACTTCAGGGGGAAGGGTTATTAATGAGCTTGTTGCTCATTATAATAAAACAATGGGGAAGTTGGCAGAGGGACTGGAGGTCCAGGTGTGGTGTCAGCAAAGGTTAGTTGGCATTTCTGGAAACAGGACTTTACAGTCTTATCACCTGCCTCCTTCTGTGGCTCTTGCTGTGACATCAGTGATAAAAGAGCTGTCATTCTGAGGGACACGCACAGTCCTTGTGAGCTCATGGCCGGGGGAGCCACCTTGATGGAGGACTTGCTGAGCCCACACATGGTCCTGACTGGGATGGTCTGGGACAGAGGGTGTGCTGTGACCTCAGCCCCGGAGTACTGGGGACAGACCCAGCTGAGCCCAGGTGACCTGGGCGTAATAGATGCAGCCGAGGGGATGGAGTGGAAGCCAGTGGGAGGCCACCAGAATGACTAGCTCCTGCAGGTTGAAGGGCTCTGGGTAACATCCTGCTTCTGGCACAGGTGAAGGATGGGGCTAGGGTGAGGCAAGCGAGGAGCCCAGGGTGCCAAATTCAAGGAGGCTGTGCAAATAAAACCCAGCAGGACCCTGTGGGGCCCTCCCACATGCAAAAACCTTTCTATGTCTCCTGTTTCTTGTTTGTAGGAAAAAGGCTTCAGCCTCCTAGAGCTTCTCTGAGTTCCAAAGGGCAGATTCAGTTACTATTTAGAGGAGTCAGGGAATACAGAAGGGAAACGCAGTCCAGAAACAATCATGCAGTGATGCGCAGGGACCTGCTTCCTCCTCGAGGGATGTTCACAACGATCTGATGCACACCTCTGAGTTCTTCTGTAGGACCTAAGGCCCCCACCCAGGTGGAGGTTGGCAATTGCAGGCTGATCACAAGCTTGTGGACCACAGGCTAAAGGTTGGAACCAGATGGCCGATGATTGAAATTCCTAGAACATCACCCTGTTGCCTGATCACCAACCTATCTGAGGAAAATCACACCCTCTGTGGCCCTCCCCTGAGATTTTGCCTATAAAAACTCTTTGCCACCAAACCATCGAGGGGTTCAAGTCTTTTGAGCATGAGTCTCCCATTCTCCTTGCTTGGCCCTGCAATAACCATTTCTCTGCTCCAAACTCTGATGTTTTGGTTTGTTTGGTCTCGCTGCATCAGGTACATGAACTGGGGTTTGACATCACAAATGCAGGAGTAACATTAACAGTTGTTGGTATAGCCAAAAAAAAAAAAAAAAAGGAAAAGAGAATTTCCACGCGGTCCAGTGGTTAGGACTCCACACTTCTACTGCAAGGGGGCCTGGTTGAGAACTAAGATCTTGTATGCCAGACTACCAAACAAAAGCAAAAACAAACCAAGAAACCTAAAAAAAGGAATGGATATGGCACCAAAAATTATATTCAGTATCTTTTGATCAACTATAGTAGAAAAGAAAATTAAAAAAAAGAGTATATATGTATCTGAATCACTTTGCTGTATAGCATAAATTAGCACATCGATGTAAATCAATTGTGTGTGTGTTAGTCACTCAGTGGTGTCTGACTCTTTGTGACCCAGTGAACTGTAGCATACTAGGCTCCTCTGTCTATGGAATTCTCCAGGCAAGAATACTGGAGTGGGTTGCCATTTCCTACTGAATCACTTTGCTGTACAGCAGAAATCGGCACAACACTGTACATCGACTACACTTCTATCGAAAAAAAATGAGTGAGAATCTCCTTAAGTTTTGTGCCCTGAGTGCGTCACCTTAGTTTGGTCCATCACACTTGGGTGGCTGTACCAGAAGGGCTGGATGCGGATTCCTCCTTGTCCCTTGGGGCCTGGGCAGGTCAGTGGATGTCATTTCCTGGACCCCAGTTCTCCAGGGACTGACCTGGAGACTCTTCTGGAGGCCCACTCAGGAAAAGACAGCTAAAAAGCAAGTGGGCAGTGTCACTGTTAATTCTTTTCTTCTTCCTAAAAATATTTATTTATTTGGCTGTGCTGGGTCTTAGTTGCAGCATACAGGATTTTAGCTGTGGAGTGTGGGATCTAGTTCCCTAACCTGGGATAGAACCCAGACTCCTTGCATTGGAAGCGAGCAGTCTAAGCCACTGGACCACTAAGGAAGTTCCACTGTTAATTCTTAAGACATGTGGAAGTGTCTAAGAGAAATTCCATAATGTAGTGGTGATAAGTGCAGATTCTTGGGTTAGAACTTCTGGGTTCAGGTCCCAGCTTCACCCTTTACCAGCAGAGTGGTCTTAGGCAAGATGTTTAAGACCTCAGCATCTCGGTTTCTCATCTGGATGTGGCCTTCTTTCTGTTCCTCAAGAATCTAAGCTTGTTTGCAGCTGAAAGTGCCTTCTCCAAGGTCTTTGCAGAACCTCTTCCCATTGAAGTCTCAGGTTGAACGTCACCTCTTTGGCAAGGCCTCCCCAGGCAACACTAGCTAAATGAGGCACTTGTAATTTTCTTTTAACTTCTTTTCTAATCTCATTCCTGTTTCAGAATATTTGTGTTTTGTCTGGGGATCATTTAAAATCTAAACTAGCTGATTATTTTACCTATGCAATTGTTGCTTTTCCTTTAAGACCCAACTATTGGATTACAAAAAAATTCTACTAATATTTTCTTTCTACTAATTTATCTCTTTCAAATTTTATGAATTATGTTTTTTAAAAATGTATTCTAACCTACCAAAAATAACATTTGGCTTGTTTGTTTTTATTATTGGTTGCTAAATTGTAACTAGGAAAGTAACTAGGACTAACAATTTTAGGTACAAATTTGGTGCATTTCAAAAGTTTTCATTTGGCTTAAAACAGGGTTTTGAAAGGGACTTTCACTGGTGCCCTGAAATATGTGTGTAGAACCCAGAGATACTGTCAAAGAGATGTCAAGTATGTGTCAGTATGCTTTAGGTGCAATACCCTAAAGCATCTTGCAACCTGGGGAGAAGGGTGAGTAAGAAATCCTCCAAGACATATGAAAGGTCTTCTGGGATGGCCTTTCAACAGCTGACTGATGACCCAGCTGCTGTCTAAGTGAAGCCATCACCGTGTTTGGGCCAGGGTTACACTTTTCATAGCCTGCTCCCAGCAGTGACTGACCACAGCAGGGCTGCTAATGCAGACCTACTCTTGTAGTATGCTGGGTTCTCCTACAGGCAACTTTGGCTTGAGGACTCTGCATCCTCCTGGCAACTGGGATTAACATGTAGTCCAAGACCCTTTATATCTATTCCTTCTTCACCTCCTTCTCCCTTGCAGGGACAGACCTACAGTGCTGCCAGGAGGCCTTACTTTATCCTTCAGAGGTGTGTTTTCCAGAGAAACAGAACTGATAGGATTTGTCTGTTTCTCTATTATTTAGCTATCTAGAGACCCAGGAGAATTGATGGTATAGTTTCAAAACTGAAGATCAGGAGTCTCAAGACCTGGGAATAGCTGATGTTTCTATTTAAATTCGAAGTCAGGAAAAACTGATGCCCTGGCTTGAAGGTAATCATACAGGAGGAATTCTCTGTTAGTTGAGGGAGGGTTGGCCATTTTGTCCTATCCAGCCCTTCAACTGATTGGATGAGGCCTACCCAAAATAATTTTTCCTCAGTCTGCCAATTCAAATGTTAATCCCATTCAAAAAAGCTCTCTTAGGAACATTCAGAGATAATGTCTAACTGAATATTTGGGCATCCAAGTGAAGTTGACACATGAGACTCAACTTGTTTTAGCTGAGGCAGGTGGTCTTTAGCATTGATTTAAAAGACTCATGACTTTAGGGTTGAGGTGAGTTTGTGATTGACTTGGGTTTTTACTCATGGTGTCAAGAGGGCTGGTCCACCCAGTAATTTCTACCTTGACTTCATTGGCCAGAATAATTCACATGGCCACTGCTATTTTCAAGGGAAACTGAGCAAAGTAGTTGGTATCTTGGTACACTGTCTCCCTGCAAAAGTCAGGAAGAAAGGGTGTTGGGTGGCGAACGAGTAATCTATAGCAATATCTGCTCCATGAAGTAGATTGTTGATCTGGGGTTCAGCAGAGTTTCAGCAGGACTTGTAAATGAATCTTCAGCTATTCTTAGGGAGAAGACAGAGAATATGGACTGGATTTAAGAAAATCCCAATAGATAAATCCCAACTAGCTTTACCTATTTAGAACAGATTAATGAGTGGGTATTATCCTGCAGAGAGGTCTCTACTGGAGCGCCTAAGGGCTCGACTTCATTCCTGATCCTATTTAGCATTTTAATTCACATTTGCTTTTGGCTGTGCTGAGTCTTCCTTGTTTCGTGGGGTTTTCTCAAGTCGCAGAGAGCAGGAACGACTCTCTAGTTGTGGTGCGTGGGATTCTCATTGCTGTGGCTTCTCTTGCGGTGGAGCACTGGTTCTAGGCATGCAGGCTTCAGTAGGTGCTGCACACAGGCTCAGTAGTTGAGGCTCCTGGGCTCCAGAGTTGTGGTGCACAGGCTAAGTTGCTCTGCGGCATGTGGGATCTTCCCGGATCTGACCTGTGTTTCCTGCATTGGCAGGTGCCTTCTTTACCCCTGAGCCACCAGGGAAGCCCCTATTTAGCATTTTTAAGGAATGATTTGGATGAAGAGATAGAAAATCCACTGATGAGATTCACAGATGAAATAGAAATGAAAAATAAAAAGTGTGAAGAGGTTGGATGAAAGAATCAGTACCTGAAAAGACCTTGGCTACCTGTGTGGGGCCAAATCTTAAAAAATGAATCAGCACAAGAATAATGGAGTGTCTTGCATTGGGATGCAGAAGCAATGACCCAAATCCTGGGGAGGGAAGCTCCAGCTTATCCTAGCATGTCTCTAATGTCTTAGGGCTTTTAGTTCATGCTTGACTTCATGTAAGTAATCAGGGTGATATGGACCCCCCCAAGCCAGTTTGCTCTCAGACAATGTTAATGGAAATACACAAGAGCTGAGATACTGGGCATAGAATGAGAATTCAGTAGAAGGAGAGTGTCAGAACTGTTGCAGGGAAAAGTCAATTCCGTCTCACGTTGGAATTGTTTCTTCGACTTGCTTTTCATTGCTTGTGTTATAATCATACAGAAGGGCCTGCATCAGAGGATCCGGCCCCTCTGCCTGACTGTCGGAGTGCCTTTGTTCAGAGCCCTGCCCACCTGCAGATGGAAGGAAGGAAGACATTAACACACCCCCTGCCTGGGGCTTGCCATTCTAGGAGATACTTGCAAGATTAATGGCCTTTTTACTTTGTTTCCTCAACTCCCCCCATCACTGATCTATAAAAGAACCTGGAATCCAGACCCAGATAAAATGGTTTTTTGAGACATAAGTCTGTCCTTTTCTCTGGCAGGTCAGTGGGGCAGCCGGAGGTAGTAACATATTACTCTGTAACAGACCAGGGGTGGGACTTCTCAGATGACTCAGTGGTAAAGAATCTGCCTGCAGTGCAGGAGATGCAGGGCATGCAGATTCAATCCTTGGGTTGGGAATATCCCTTGGAGTAGGAAATGGCAAACCCCTCTAGTAGTCTTGCCTGGGAAATTCCATGGACAGGGGAGCTTGGCAGGCTACAGTCCACAGGGGTTGCAAAGAATTGGATTCAACTGAGCTTGTTTGCATGCATATTTGGGGTATCTAGGTGAAAGGTGAACCACTTTGCTTCCTTCAAAAATCTGTCAAGATTTGGGGAACAATGCTTACTTCCTCATTTTATGAAAGAAGGGGACTTGAGGAGATGAGAACCACTGATCTACGGAAAACTGTAGGATCTGGAGACATCCAGGAGGTTGACTGACCAAGGATGGAATAAGATATCATTACAGACTGGTTCCAAATAGAGAAAGGAGTTCGTCAAGGCTGTATATTGTCACCCTGCTTATTTAACTTATATGCAGAGTACATCATGAGAAACGCTGGGCTGGAAGAAGCACAAGCTGGAATCAAGATTGCTGGGAGAAATATCAGTAACCTCAGATATGCAGATGACACCACCCTTATGGCAGAAAGTGAGGAGGAACTAAAAAGCCTCTTGATGAAAGTGAAAGAGGAGAGTAAAAAAGTTGGCTTAAAGCTCAATATTCAGAAAACGAAGATCATGGCATCTGGTCCCATCACTTCATGGGAAATAGATGGGGAAACAGTGGAAATAGTGTCAGACTTTATTTTTTTGGGCTCCAAAATCACAGCAGATGGTGACTGCATCCATGAAATTAAAAGACGCTTACTCCTTGGAAGGAAAGTTATGACCAACCTAGATAGCATATTCAAAAGCAGAGACATTACTTTGCCAACAAAGGTCCATCTAGTCAAGGGTATGGTTTTTCCTGTGGTCATGTATAGTTGTGAGAGTTGGAATGTGAAGAAAGCTGAGCACCGAAGAATTGATGCTTTTGAAGTGTGGTGTTGGAGAAGACTCTTGAGAGTCCCTTGGACTGCAAGGAGATCCAACCAGTCCATTCTAAAGGAGATCAGTCCTGGGTGTTCTTTGGAAGGAATGATGCTGAAGCTGAAACTCCAGTACTTTGGCCACCTCATGCGAAGAGTTGACTCATTGGAAAAGACTCATGTTGGGAGGGATTGGGGGCAGGAGGAGAAGGGGGTTCACAGAGGATGAGATGGCTGGATGGCATCACTGACTTGATGGACGTGAGTTTGAGTGAACTCCGGGAGTTGGTGCTGGACAGGGAGGCCTGGCGTGCTGCAATTCATGGGGTTGCAAAGAGTCGGGCATGACTGAGTGACTGAACTGAACTGAGCTGAAGAGGTGGTGAGTTCCTGTTGTTAGAAGCATTCAAGCTGGGGAAGGCGACTATCAAGATAAACATTGAGTGAATAGACAGATGAGTTGCACCCTAATAGAATTCCTTTCTGTTCCTGGGGCTCTTCAATTCTCTAAATTTCTGATGATCTCTGGGGCCACCTGGATCAGGGGAGGGGCTGATCATGGAGGTACAGATGCTGCTGGTCTGAGGTTCTCAGGATGAAATGCTGACTGTTCTAGGAGGGCACTGATTAAGTAACCATGATGAAAGGTACTGTTTCCAAGTGGTCTTTAGGTTTGACCACAGAAGGGTAAATTGAGTCAGAATAGGACATTAGCTAATACGGTGAGGGGCATGAGGGGTCAGCAGACTACCCTCTAATTTGAGACATCCTGAACCTTGGGACTCAGGGCTGGAGATGACCAGGTGTGTCAGGATCTTGGTTTATCCGTCTCCTCATTGTGGGTCAGTCATCTGTGGCTTCATTAATCATTAGTTCATGGTGTGATGGGTATGATTATATGGCTGTAAGTACTGCACTGAAGTTACTGAAGCATTATAGAGCATGTGCCAGGCACCCTGCAGGAGCTAGAGATGTGAGAGAAATCAAATGTGGTCCCTGGATTGGAGGGACTCATGGCTCAGTGATGGAGAGGACCCAAAATCAAATAGATATTTACGGGTAGAAGACCTTGATAGATAGTTATGTCGGGTATAAGAAAACCCATGTAACTACTTATGCCTGTGGCAGGGGCATCAGAGGATGTTGTTATAAAGTTGAGTCACAGATGGTCAGTGCTTCAAATGAATAAGAGCTCAGGGAAGGCTTTCCAGGTAGGAGGACAGTATGTGCAAAGGACCAGTCTTGTAATGTCCTGGTGAATTCTGGGAATGGCACTGTTTTCTGGGTAGCTGGAAGGGGGAGGTTCATGGTGAGGGGTGAGACTCAGAAGATTTGAATCTGACATTGAAGGCCATGCTGAGTCATCTTTACTTTGCTCTGTCGGCCTTAAGGATCCATGTGGGGCTGTGAAAACAGGGAAGGGCTGTGATCTGGAATTTCTTCTAGAGGTCACCTCTTGGGGCCAGGCAGGATGAGGCAGGGGACGGGAGACCAGCTGGACCCAAGCTAACTGCACGGGGCTCCTTTCTTTGCCTCCATTAGGTTGTTTCCAGATTGAATGATTCATAGAAAGATATCTGCTCTCCAACTCTTCCTTTTTTGGGGGGACCTCATTGGCTTGGGGGAGGCGCTCTGTGCTTATTTAGTAATCATGTGGGGTTTCCTGGGAGAACCCCAGTGTCTAGGTGGACTGCTGGGGACAGAGAAGAGACATCACTATTTGCTCTGTATCTGCTGTGTGCCAGGGACTTCACACGAGTCATTTCTTTCTCTTATTTCATTTTTTTTTAAACTTTTTCTTTTGTTTTGGGGTATAGCCAATTAACATTGTTGTGATAGTTTCAGGTGGACAGCAAAGGGACTCAGCCATATATATACATGTATCCATTCTCCCCCAAACTCCCCAACCACCCAGGCTGCCACAAAACACTGAGCAGAGTTCCCTATGTTATACAGTAGGACCTCATTGGTTATTCATCTTAAATACAGCAGTATGTACATGTCCATCCCAAACTCCCTGTCTTCTCATCCTAACTCTGAGAGGTTGCAGGTTTCCACGGGTGGAAAATGAACCCTAGAGAACTGACAAAACTTGCTGAAGACCTCATAGTTTGTCAGTGGCAGAGCTGGGATTTGAACCTGTACCTATTGGCTCTCAGTTCATCACCAGAGTACCCCCAATGTTTGCCTACCCCCAGGGTTGCTGATGAAGGCAGGCTGGTGGCATCACTGGCTGGTAGACTGCGTGTATCAAGAGCCTGGCCATCCAGGGGTGGCAGACAGGGCTCAGCGACTTGCTGGCAGCTCCCTGGTCCTGTCTGTCCCAGGCTGTCTCCCACACAGATTAATTGCTGCTCGTGGGAGGTGTGATGTTCCCGGTACATGCGGGAGGGAGCGTGCAGCCATGCTGATCGCCAGGCTGTACTGGCACAGCTGGCAGCCTGCACAGCGCCCTCATCAGAAAGCCATCCATCAGCCGGCGGCACTGCACTGCCCTCCAAGTCCAACTGCCGAGCTGGCACCTCTGGGCCTCCTCAGATGTGACAGGCACCCCCTGGCTCAGCACCCCTGGGTTGGGCCTGCGTGTTTGCTTCCTGCCAGGCTCCTGGGGGTAGTGGAGCCTTGCCTGATTGAGTGTTTCACTCTTTGGGGGTTAGTCTTGGGAAAACCCCAGGCTGGGGTTCTGGGCATTTCTTGAACAGAGCCCCCTGTCTTCCTGGGGGAAGAAGCTTCCTAGAGGAGCAAGAACTCCCAAGATACAACTGTCCCCAGTGACCCCCAAAGTTCCAGAGGCCAGAGTGTTCCTGTGTATCCCAGCTGAGACCAGGCTGCAGGGCCAGGCAGGGCTGGGGTGTGGCCCAGCCAGACCAGTGCTTGGATCTGTGTAGATGGGGAGGTAGGAGGGATTCTGCCTATGTTCAAAGGGCTCTAGCTATTTTGACTCTGAGGTCCTTAGTCCCTTTTACATGAAACAGGTGCCATTAATTTGAGCTCCCAGGTTTAGAGCACTGATTCTTTTTTTTTTTTTTTAATTTTATTTTATCTTTAAACTTTACAATATTGTATTGGTTTTGCCAAATATAGAAATGAATCCACCACAGGTATACATGTGTTCCCCATCCTGAACCCTCCTCCCTCCTCCCTCCCCATACCACCCCTCTGGGTCGTCGCAGTGCACCAGCCCCAAGCATCCAGTATCGTGCATCGAACCTGGACTGGCAACTCGTTTCATATATGATATTATACGTATTTCAATGCCATTCTCCCAAATCATCCCACCCTCTTCCTCCCCCACAGTCCAAAAGACCGTTCTATACATCAGTGTCTCTTTTGCTGTCTCGTATACAGGGTTATTGTTACCATCTTTCTAAATTCCATATATATGCATTAGTATACTGTATTGGTGTTTTCTTTCTGGCTTACTTCACTCTGTATAATAGGTAGAGCACTGATTCTTAAACAAACCCGTGTGTCAGAATCATCTACAGGCCTTATGAAAAGTGAAGACTGCTGGGCCACATCCTCAGAATGTTTGATTCACTAGGTCTAGGGTGTTTGGTCTCTAAGTCATGTCTGACTCATTTGTGACCCTGTGGAGTGTAGCCTGCCAGGCTCCTCTTCCCATGGGATTTCCCTGGCAAGAATAATGGAGTGGGTTGTTATTTCCTTCTCCAGGGGATCTTTCCACCCCAGGGATCAAACCCATGTCTCCTGATTGCAGGTGGATTCTTTACCACTAAGCCACCTGTGAAGCCCCAGGTCTAGGGTAGAGTTCAAGAGTTTGTGTTTCTTTCTTTCTTTTTTTTTAAAAAAAAAAAACAAAAACATACCCTGCTATACATTACATTGCAGAACTTATTCAACACCTCATCTATTTTGCTCATACCCCATCCTCTGTCTCTGGAAACCCCTAATCTATTCTCTGTATCTACAAGTTCAGTTTTTTTTAAAGATTCTATATATAAGTGAGATTATACAGTTTTCCTCTTTGTCTGATTTACTTAACTTAGCATAATGCCGTCAAGGTCCAACTCATCTGTTGTAAATAGCAAGATTTTCTTCTTTTTTTGGCTGAATATTTTATTATGTGTGTGTATATCTGTGTCTGCATCTGTACCTACATCTATCTATTTATCTATTTCACATCTTTTTTAAATCCATTCATCTGTTGAGGGACACTAGGGTTGCTTCCATCTTATTTGTTGTAAGTAATGCTGCAGTGAACATGCAGGTGCAAATATCTTTTAAGGACAATGATATTCAGATTTGTAACTTGTTCCCAGGTGATATCAATGCTACGGGTCCAGGGTCCATGCTTTGAGAACTAGTTTATAGAAAGGCCATTGAAAGCCTTCCTTAAAAAACCTTCTTAAAAATTTGCAGAAATTCAAACTCTTGGTTCCTTTGAGCTGCTGCTGCTGCTAAGTTGCTTCAGTTGTGTTCAACTCTGTGTGACCTCATAGACGGCAGCCCACCAGGCCCCCCCCGTCCCTGGGATTCTCCAGGCAAGAATACTGAAGTGGGTTGCCATTTCCTTCTCCAATGCATGAAAATGAAAAGTGAAAGTGAAGTCTCTCAGTTGTGTCTGACTCCTAGCGACCCCATGGACTGCAGCCTACTGGGCTCCTCTGTCCATGGGATTTTCCAGGCAAGAGTACTGGAGTGGGTTGCCATTGCCTTCTCTGGTCCTTTGAGCTGTTAGTTCCTGCTTAATTATCTGATTGCCAGCCTGCCCAGGTTGTCCTAGACCTGGGAATCTGAGATAAAATTCAGTCCCCTCCTGTGAGTGACAGGAGCTCTTTAAGGAGTGGGCAGCTGACTTTGGTGATGGAAAAGAAATGCAAAAAGGCTGTCTGGGGAGGCCTTACAAATAGCTGTGAAAAGAAGAGAAGCAAAAAGCAAAGGAGAAAAGGAACGATATAAGCATCTGAATGCAGAGTTCCAAAGAATAGCAAGAAGAGATAAGAAAGCCTTCCTCAGCGATCAATGCAAAGAAATAGAGGAAAACAACAGAATGGGAAAGACTAGAGATCTCTTCAAGAAAATTAGAGATACCAAGGGGACATTTCATGTAAAGATGGGCTCAATAAAGGACAGAAATGGTATGGACCTAACAGAAGCAGAAGATATTAAGAAGAGGTGGCAAGAATACACAGAAGAACTGTACAAAAAAGATCTTCACGACCCAGATAATCACGATGGTGTGATCACTCATCTAGAGCCAGACATCCTGGAATGTGAAGTCAAGTGGGCCTTAGAAAGCATCACTATGAACAAAGCTAGTGGAGGTGATGGAATTCCAGTTGAGCTATTTCAAATCCTGAAAGATGATGCTATGAAAGTGCCGCACTCAATATGCCAGCAAATTTGGAAAACTCAGCAGTGGCCACAGGACTGGAAAAGGTCAGTTTTCATTCCAATCCCAAAGAAAGGCAATGCCAAAGAATGCTCAAACTACCGCACAATTGCACTCATCTCACATGCTAGTAAAGTAATGCTCAAAATTCTCCAAGCCAGGCTTCAGCAATATGTGAACCGTGAACTTCCTGATGTTCAAGCTGGTTTTAGAAAAGGGAGAGGAACCAGAGATCAAATTGCCAACATCCGCTGGATCATGGAAAAAGCAAGAGAGTTCCAGAAAAACATCTATTTCTGCTTTATTGACTATGCCAAAGCCTTTGACTGTGTGCATCACAATAAATTGTGGAAAATTCTGAAAGAGATGGGAAGACCAGACCACCTGACTTGCTTCTTGAGAAATCTGTATACAGATCAGGAAGCAACAGTTAGAACTGGTCATGGAACAACGGACTGGTTCCAACTAGGAAAAGGAGTTCGTCAAGGCTGTATATTATCACCCTGCTTATTTAACTTATATGCAGAGTACATCATGAGAAACGCTGGACTGGAAGAAACACAAGCTGGAATCAAGATTGCCGGGAGAAATATCAATAACCTCAGATATGCAGATGACACCACCCTTATGGCAGAAAGTGAAGAGAAACTAAAAAGCCTCTTGATGAAAGTGAAAGAGGAGAGTGAAAAAGTTGAAACATTTTTGTTTGAAAAAAAAAGTTTGAAACATTTCTGAAAAAACATTCAGAAAACAAAGATCATGGCATCCAGTCCCATCACTTCATGGGAAATAGATTGGGAAACAGTGGAAACAGTGTCAGACTTTATTTTTCTGGGCTCCAAAATCACTGCAGATGGTGACTGCATCCATGAAATTAAAAGACACTTACTCCTTGGAAGGAAAGTTATGACCAACCTAGATAGCATATTCAAAAGCAGAGACATTACTTTGCCAACAAAGGTCCATCTAGTCAAGGCTATGGTTTTTCCTGTGGTCATGTATAGTTGTGAGAGTTGGAATGTGAAGAAAGCTGAGCACCGAAGAATTGATGCTTTTGAAGTGTGGTGTTGGAGAAGACTCTTGAGAGTCCCTTGGACTGCAAGGAGATCCAACCAGTCCATTCTGAAGGAGATCAGCCCTGGGATTTCTTTGGAGGGAATGATGCTGAAGCTGACACTCCAGTACTTTGGCCCCCTCATGTGAAGAGTTGACTCATTGGAAAAGACTGTGATGCTGGGAGGGATTGGGGGCAGGAGGAGAAGGGGGTTCACAGAGGATGAGATGGCTGGATGGCATCACTGACTCGATGGACATGAGTCTGAGTGAACTCTGGGAGTTGGTGATGGACAGGGAGGCCTGGCGTGCTGTGATTCATGGGGTCGCAAAGAGTCGGACACGACTGAGCGACTGAACTGAACTGGGCCAGCTAGAGCAGGGTCTTTTTTCTTTTTTGAAATTAATTTATTTATTTTATTTGGAGGCTAATTATGGGCTTCCCTGGTGGCTCAGAGGATAAAGCATCTGCCTGCAATGTGGGAGACCTGGGTTTTATCCTTGGGTCGGGGAGATCCCTTGGAGAAGGAAATGGCAACCCACTCTGGTACTCTTGCCTGGAAAATCCCATGGATGGAGAAGCCTGATAGGCTATAGTCCATGGGGTTGCAAAGAGTTGGACATGACTGAGAGACTTCACTTTCTTTCACTTTACTTTACAATATTGTAGTGGTTTTTGCCATACATTCACGTGAATCAGCCATGGGTGTAGATGTGCTCCCTATCCTGAACCCCTTCCCACCTCCCTCCCCATCCCATCCTTCAGGGTCATACCAGTGCAGCCCTGAGCACCCTGTCTCATGCATCGAACCTGAACTGGCCATTTATTTCACGTATGGTAATATACATGTTTCAATGCTATTCTCTCAAATCATCCCACCCTTGCCTTCTCCCACAGAGTCCAAAAGTCTGTTCTTTACATCTGTGTCTCTTTTGCTGTCTCGCATATAGGGTCATCATTACCATCTTTCTAAATTCCATATATATATGTTAATACACTGTATTGGTGTTTTTCATTCTGACTTACTTCATTGTGTAAAATAAGTTCCAGTTTCATACACCTCATTAGCACTGATTCAAATGCATTCTTTTTCATAGCTGAGTAATACTCCATTGTGTATATGTACCACAGCTTTTTCATCCATTCATCTGCCGATGGACATCTAGGTTGTTTCCATGTCCTAGCTATTGTAAACAGTGCTGTGATGAACATTGGGGTATACGTGTCTTTTTCAGTTCTGCTTTCCTCGGTGTGTATGCCCAGCAATAGGATTGCTGGGTCATATGGCAGTTCTATTTCCAGTTTTTTAAGGAATTAGAGCAGGGTCTTTATCAGAGCAATGCAACTGTAACCCCATTCAGATGCTTATTATGTTAGCTGTCCTTTGGCCAAGAGTCTTTTGAAAGGATGACCTGAGATGATATATGCGAAAGATCTGGTTTGTGGAGGATGCAGTCAAGGCTAGTTTCCTCCTTCCATCTCTGACCCATAAACAGAGACAGATTTGGCTACAACTGACAAGAGTTGGGCACGACTGAATGACTTTCCTTTCACTTTTCACTTTCATGCATTGGAGAAGGAAATGGTAGCCCACTCCAGTATTCTTGCCTGGAGACTCCCAGGGACAGAGGAGCCTAGTGGGCTGCTGTCTATGGGGTCGCACAGAGTTGGACACAACTTAAGCAACTTAGCAGCAGCAGCAGCAGCAGACCCTCAGGAGAAGCTGTGCAGAGGGGAGAGTCTGGGGAATAACTCAATAGGCTTCCCCTCCTCTTGCAGCCCATCTGATGATAAAAGAGACTTTGTCCCAGGGTCCTTAACACTGCAAGCCTCCGCAAGCAGGGCTGTCTTCTCCTGGGGTTTGCTCCTTTGACATTTTCCCAGTGCCAGGAGCTGGTCTGGTCATAAGCCCCAGTACACTGACCTTTATAA
Source organism: Bison bison bison (assembly GCF_000754665.1). Taxonomy (NCBI): domain Eukaryota; kingdom Metazoa; phylum Chordata; class Mammalia; order Artiodactyla; family Bovidae; genus Bison; species Bison bison. The sequence goes on along the minus strand of NW_011495059.1, from coordinate 4,900,598 downwards.
AGATTCTAGGGTGTTCACACTGCATTCATTTTTTTTTTAAAATTTTATTTATGGATTTAGTTTTGGCTGTGCTGGGTCTTCATTGCTGCGTGGGCTTTTCTCTAGTTGCCGTGAGCAGGGGCAACTCTCTAGTTGCTATACATGGGCTTCTCACTGCAGTGGCCTTTCTCGTTGCAGAGCACAGGCTCCAAGCACGTGGGCTTCAGTAGTTGCGGCTCCCAGGCTCTAGAACACAGGTTCAGTAGTTGTGGCACGAGGGTTTAATTGTTCCACGGCATGTGGGATCCTCCTGGATCGGGATTGAACCTGTGTCTTCTGCATTGTCAGGCAGATTCTTCACGGCTGAGCCCTAGGGAAGCCCGCTTCATTTAAAAAATCTTTTTATTTGACTGCATCAGGTCTTCGTTGTGACATGAAGGATCTTTAGTTGTGGCATGCAAACTCTTAGTTGTTGCATGTGGGATCTAGTTCCCTGACCAGGGATAGAACCTGGGGCCCCCTGCATTGGGAGGGCAGAGTCTTAGCCACTGGACCTCCAGGGAAGCCCACACACCACATTCTTTGGGAAAGATCTTCAACTACACCCTTCCTTCTCATCCCACCTCTTGGGGGTTTCACTCATCTGTCCAAAGCTGTTTGCCAGATGCTGGATGTCCTGTGATGGCAGAGAAGTCCTCAAATTTTCCAGGGTCTTCAAAGGAAGGGTCTCAGATACCTCCTGGGGCTTAAACTCGCTGCAGGATGGGTAGGTTTGGTTGGAAATCTCCAGCTGAGTCTCGTTGATCTGTGTTACCATAAGCACCAGAGAGTATTTTACTTCCTACTTCCCAACAGTTAGCCTTCGAAGCCAAGGCACCTGTTCCAGTTTAGCTGTTGCACTTTTGAATTCCCAGGGAGAATGATTTACCTCTTTCCTTTGCTCTAGTACGTGTGATTTTGCGATTTGGGTAGTAACCCCGATTCCCTCCAGGAAAAAACATAAGACGGTGATTCAACAAGGGATAAAGATGTTTTTTCTCCTAGACTGTACATTCCTTCCATGAGGTATGTAATCTTAACTCCATTTTGCATCTCATGCTCGCTTACAGCACTAATCAGGGCTGCAACAGTAGTTAGCACCCATATCCCCCCCTCTCCACTGTTATTGTAATTGGCTGGAGTCATGGATGTCCTGGGTAACAGGGTATCAACTTCTGATTCTATTTCCTGGCTCTTCTAGGGTAAGGTTGCCAGAGGCAGGGAGACTATAATGGAAAGCCCAGACAATTGGTATGGACTGTCTCTGATGGGGTCTTATCTTTAGCAAAGAGAGCATTTTTTATTTTAACAAAGGTGATTTTGTTAAAATTAACATAATTTTTGTTCAAAACATGGGTGATTGACTATCATTTTTGCTTTCTGTAATGCTCTAAAGAGGAAACATCAGTCCACAAGGCATGGAGGAGGAAGATGTTACATTCTGAGACTTGGAGTGAATTCCCTACTTTTTAAAAAAATTATTTTATTTTTGGGTGCACGGGCTCTTCATTGGTGTGCATGGGTTTTCTCTAGTTGTGGTGTGTGGACTTCTTGTTGAGACGTCTTCTCTTGTCGCCGAGCACAGGCTCTGGGGTGCCACTTCAGTAGTTGTGGCACATGGGCTTAGTTGCCCTGAGACAAGTGGGATCTTCCCGGACCAGGGATCAAACCTGTGTCCCTGGCATTGGCAGGTGGATTCTTAGCCAGTGGACTACTAGGGAAATCCTGAATCCCCTACTTTTGAGACAAGAGACAGAAGATTGAGACTTCTGACTGTCAACCCCAAGTAAATGCCTTCATATGCCCCAGGCTCACCCTTCCCACAGCCTCAGGGGACACTGGACCAACCTTTGCCGTGAACCTTGCCAGTTTCTCTTTGCACCAATGCATAATGTCAAATGAGGGGCCCCCGCCAAGGCGCCTGCTGCTTGCTGCCAGGCACTCCTGATGACTTCAGCTAATTTCTGAGCCTGGAAACATTGTTGACAATGTGATTTCTGAAACGTGAAAGGCGTTATCTCGTCGTGCCATCTGCGGCATGTCTGTCTGAGTCGGGGCTTCCGCTGCCACTCTGCCCCCTCGCAGCGACTCTCACTGCTCCGTCATCATCTCCCACAGCTAATTGCTCCAAACTGACAGGGAGTCTTTTTTCATTTAGAGATACAGAGAAATGGAACTTTCTTGCTGACGTTTCCAAGTCAAGCGTGACTTTTGGAATTGTAATTTGATCTTTTGGTTGGGAAGAGGTTTGGGGAAGGGCCTGATTTCAGCACTGGGTCAGGAACAACTCCCAAGAAAGAAGGAACCTTAAGAAGTGGTGACTGGGGTGGAAAACTCTCCTGTGATTCTAAGTTGCCGGGAGCTGGTCATTAAGTGGAGTGAGCTGCCTGGGAAGGTACTGAGTTCTCTGTCACTAGAAGTATGCAAATGGAGATGATATTTTTTTATTTGCTTGGAAAGCCTTCAGTGGATTCAAGCTGTGTGGCTTTCAAGACAGAGTCGTAGAAGGTAGCATCTCTTTCTCTCTCTCTCTTTCCTCTCCCTCTCCACTTGTTCATTGTACTCAGCCACCATTTTGTGAGGAAGTCCAACTAGCCCACGCAGAGAGATGACTTGGGAAGCCAACCTTGCCCATCAAACATGTGAGTGAATGGACCTTCAGATGGTTTCAGACCCTAGTTTTTGGGTCTTTCAGCTGAGGCTTCAGATATCATGGAGCAAAGACAAATTGTTCTCACTGTGCCCCTCAAGAATTCCTGGTTCATGGAAGCCGTCAGAGCTAATGAATTATTATAGTTGTTTTATGCCCCTAAATTTTGTGGTTAGTTGTTAGATAATCACAGTCATTATCTCCATACCTACATCATGCTTCCTTCCAATATGCCACTAGAGCTTCTGAGATATATATATATATATGTGTGTGTGTGTGTGTGTATGTGTATACATATATATATTTGATATTTAGTTGTGGTATGTGGGGTCTTTTAGTCTTGGCAAGCATGCAAACTCTTAGTTGTGGCTTGTGGTCATGTGGGATCTAGTTCCCTAACCCGGGATCGATCCCAGTTCTCTTGCATTGCAAGCATGTTGTCTTAGCTACAGGACCACCAGGGAAGTCTCTGATATTTTTCTTCATAGCATTCTTCAAGAGTTTTTAATTACATATTTACACATTCAATTAATTTCTGTCTGCTCTTCCAGACTGGAAAATTTATGAGTGCCAGCAGTATGCCCATTTTGCTCACCAACACTTTGCCAGAGCCTGGCATAAAACGTGTTTAATAAATGTGTTAAATGAATGAACTAATGCATTCATTACCTTTCCCCTTTAATAGCTGCAGACACTTCAAGCTCTGCAAGTGAAAGCTCAAGGCATCATCCTACCCCTTGACTTGATCTTGGCAAAGGCACTGTTGCTTCTTCAGGTACTCAGACCACGAACTTGGAAACCACCTTAGTCATTTCCCATCCTGCTTCTCATAAAGGACTCCAGGTCTGTCCATTCTACCTTAATGCTCACTACTCTTTCGTTCCACCCCCATTACTCCACCTTGGTTCAGTCTCATCATTTCTTCCCTGCATCACGTCAATAGACTCCTGACCGGTTCACTTCTCTCCAACACATCATCTAAACTGGCAGGTGGACCTTTTCACAATGCATATCTGAGCCTTTCATTTTTTGGCTGAAAATTGTTCACTGGCTCCACATTGTCTTTATAATAAAGTCCAAAATCCTTGGTGGTCACCCCAAATCATTTGTGGAGACAGGCGAGACAGAAAGTAAAGACACCAAAGCTCCTTGCGGGGTCCTATAGTTCATCAGCGATCTTCCCGGGGATCACCCCACATCTTTCAACTCTTGCTACTTGCCACCTCCTTTTCCTCCCCGACCCAGTCCCAGATGTGTGCTCCAAACACATCAAGCTCTTTGGGTTTATCCTAAATCATCTGTATTCATTTAGGTGCCAGAGATATAAATCCAACTTGAGCTAACTTAGGTCATAAGAAGAGTTCAGTGGCTCAAGGGATCTAAGGAATTATTTTAGGAAGGGCAGGGACGAGAGTTTCCAGACAACTAGACCAAGGAGTTAAGTAATTACCTCCATCTATTCCAGCATGTCAGTGTCATCCTTTCTCATCACAAAAGGGCTTCTTCTATGCTCTCTTTACCATCCTAATCTTAATGGCATGAAACAACAACAATCATTTATTACCATCTCTCATGGTCCTAAGGGTTAACGTGGTGCAGCTGGTTGCTTCCTGTCCAGGTTCTTTCATGTGGGTTGCAGTTCAATGTCAGTTGATGTTGAAGTCATCTTCCTTACTCACGTATCTGAATCCTGGGCTGGGGCTGGGATAGCTGGGACTCCAAACACATTTCTCTGTATCTTTCTCTGGTCTCTCCATGTGCTCTCTCTAGAATAGCACCCTAGAAGCCAGAGTTCTTATATGACAGCTCAGAGCTCCAAAGGCTGGTGTCCCAAAAGAGATTGATAGAAGATTCATGGTCTTTTCTAACAGAATCTTGGAAGCTGCTTCTGCCACAGTCTGTGCATCAAATTAGTCAAAAAGACTCCTCCAGGTTCAAGGGGAGGGACCACAGATTCATATCTTGATAAGAGAAACACCATGTTTGGGACTTCTCTGGTGGTCCAATGGCTAAGACTCTGTTCTCCCAAGGTAGGGGACCTGGGTTTGATTCCTGGTCAGCTAACTAGATCCCACATGCCACAACCTGACATAGCCAAATAAATAAATAAAAATAAATATTAAAAAAAAAAAAGAATTCACCTGCCAATGCAGGGAACATGGGTTCGATCCCTGATCCAGGAACCAAGGATCCACATGCTATGGAGCAACTTAGCCCATGCACCACGACTACTGAAGCCCATGCACGCTTGAGCCTGAGTTCTGCAACAAGAGAAGCCATCACAATGAGAAGCATGTGCACCGCAACTGGAGAGAGCCCGCACATTGCAATGAAGAGCCAGCACGACCAAAAAGAGACAGAGAGAAAGATCATGTTGAAAATCACCATATTTTGCTGCTGGAAACCTGATCTGCGACAATTCTTTGGTTTGTCATCTTACAAAGCCACCCTTTGGCCCCAAGTTAAAATCCCTGAGAGTGGGGTTGGGGGTCCCAGGGCCCATTGTATGTCAGGCGACCCAAGCCCAGTGAACCTGGACTTGGGGAACGACTGTCCTAGAAGCACACGGCGGCCCTGGTGCCGCCTGTGTGGCAGGTCTCAGAGTGGGAGTGGTGCCAGGCAGGCAGTCCCTTGAGTGTTCGTGGCTCCAAGAGCAGTATGTAGTGCCTCTACACAGTTCCTCACATCGTGCCTTCTACTCGGAATGCCTTCTCATGCTCCTTTCTATCCTGATCAATCTTCTTTGTCTTTCATCTCTTGTCTCAGGAAGCACTTCCTCCAGGAGGTCTTCTCTTCCTTGAAACTCCCAACGCTGGGTTAGGTGTTTCCTTCTCTCATTCTATACTTACCTTCTAAAGCTTTTTTTTTTTTAGTCTATTTATTTATTATTTTTTATTTATTTCTTTGGCAGTGCTGAGTCTTTGTTGCTGTGCATGGGCTTCTCATTGCGGTGGCTCCTCTTGTTGTGGAGCACAGGCTGTAGGTACAGACGGGCTACAGTGGTTGCAGCGCGCAGGCTCAGCAGTTGTGGCACATGGGCTCAGTTGGTCCGCGGCAGGTGGGATCTTCCTGGACCAGGGATCGAACCTGTTTCCTCTGCGATGGCGAGTGAATTCTCATCCCCAGTACCACCAGAGAAGTCCTCTATGCTTATCTTGGTTAGGTAAGCCCTTGATTAGGACTAATTACACTAACTCACAATTTCTTTCTTCTTCTTTTTTACCTGCTAAGACAATATATCCAATCTTTTTTTAACTGATGTGCAGTTGATGTACAATATTACTTTCTTTAAAAAGAAAACCTGCCCCTTCTACAGAGCTGTGAGCTTATTCCTAGTGCCTGCTTCAGGATCTGGCACCTAGTGTGTGTGTGTGCCTAGTTGCTCTTAGTAGGCACTTGATAGTTGCATGTGGAATGAATGAATTTGCTAGAGTTCAGAGGACGCTGTCCTCACAATGAACTGCTGTGTCCCCTGGTGTGAGCAGATGGCTCGGCTGCTGTGTGCTGGGGCAGAGAGAGGCCAGCTCTCCCCACCGCTGCCCAGGGGTGGAGCATCTGCTGGCTGCTGTGGGAGTCCTAAGCTGGCCTGCAGATGGAGGGGGCTGAAAGCCCCCAAGTCCACAAGCTCCACAGTCCTTGTGAGTCTCACTGCTACTGAGGGGCCACAGGAGGCCATGAAGACATCTGGGAGAGGAGATAGTTCTGGAGGAAAGCATCCACGCCAGAGGCTGAGCTTCACACAGATGGAAGAACCAGTCCTGGGATGGGATTTCTGACATCTGCTTGTGTGAAGGCCTGAGGTCAGAGGGCCTCTGAGATGACACTGAAAGTTGGCTTGATTGTTTGAATTAAGCCAGCCAAACCAGAGGCTACGGACCAGGCAGAAAAAAGAACAGCCAGAGCAGCCATGTACTGAGTCCTTACCATGCGCCAAGTACTACACTGAGCTCTATACTGGAAGGCGAACTCCTTTAACCCCTGTGAGGCAGGAACTCCTATTATCTTAAAAGAGAGTAAAGTTCAGAGAAAAGAAGTACCTTGTCCGAAGCTTCATGGCTCATAAAAACCAGAGCTGGGATTTGAACCCTGTGTCTGACTCTAAGGGCTCAGCTCACCTACAGTATTCTGAGTAGAAGCACCACCCACTTCCCCTCAGTGGGGCTGGTGGGATGTGACTGCTCCAGATATAAGTTTTAGGAGAATGCTGGTTAGGGCTTTAAGTTCTTTGTTTTTATGGGTGGGGAGGGGGGGCTGGTGCTTGGTAGACTCTGACCATGAACTACACCCAGAATGGTGACCTTAATAAGCTTTGTGCGATCCTCTGGACTTGGTGATGCCTTCGTATAATTTCATCAACTTCAACATTTGACTGAGACCTCCTAAGAGACCCTGAGCCAGAATCAGCACGCTTACTTGCTTACTTTTGATTTCCTGGCACATAGAAACTGTGTGAGAGTATACAGGTGTACTGTGTTAAGTCACTGAGTTTGGGGACTGATTTGTTATGCAGCAATAGATGACAAGTACCGATTTTGGTACCTGGGAATACATGCTGCTGTAACCCATCTATGGGAGTGGCTTTGGAAACTGTTTTTGGCAGAAAATGGAAGGACTTTGAGGAAAGTGTTAGTGAAAAACTAATGTGCCTTGAATTAAACAAACTGTTTCTTTTTTTCCTTGCATACCATGTGGTTTACAAGAACTTAGTTCCCCGACCAGGGATTGAACCTTGGCCCCGGCAGTGAAAGTGCCAGGTCCTAACCATTGTACCACCAGGGAATTCCCTTGAGCAGATGGTTAATAGAAGCCTGATGGATTCAGAGGATGCTAATAAGGGCTTCCATGAAACCCAGGAAATGTTACTTGAAATTGAAAGAAAGGGGATCCTTGTTATGTAGTGGCATATGGAGTTTAGCAATGTTGTTGCCTACAGAAATGTAAGGAGTAGGAAACATACCTGCTGAATTGAGTGTTGAGGAATGTCCAGACAGGGTGTTGAAGGAGTCACCTGGTTTACTGTTCCTTTTAGTAAAATGTGAGAAGAGAGAGATAAGCTAAAGGAAGGACTATAAAATAAGAAGGAACCAGGACTCTACAATTTTGAAAGTTTTCAGGTCTTTGGGGGCAAATGATGCTGAAAGTAAGGAATGGGTTGTGCTGTGCTAAGTCGCTCAGTTGTGTCCGACTCTTTGCAACCCTATGGACTGCGGCCTGCCAGGCTCCTCTGTCCAAGGGGATTCTCCAGGCAAGAATGCTGGAGTGGGTTGCCATATGCTCCTCCAGGGGATCTTTCCAACCAGGGATTGAACTGACCTCTCCCACATTGCAGGTGGATTCTTTACTGTCTGAGCCACCAGGGAAGAAAATTAAGGAATAGACAAATATAAAATTTGAGGCACTTCTAGGAAAGCATGGTTTAAAGGTGATGTCCGTATTGAAAGTGAAGTCGCTTAGTTGTGTCCGACTCTTCGTGACCCCATGGACTGTAGCCTACCAGGCTCCTCCCTCCATGGGATTCTCCAGGCAAGAGTACTGGAGTGGGTTGCCATTTCCTTCTCCAGGGGATCTTCCCCACCCAGGGATCAAACCCAGGTCGCCCTCATTCCAGACAGACACTTTAACCTCTGAGCCACAGACTTCAGGAAATGCTAAAGTGGTACTTAAGAGAAATATTTAGTAAGTACAGCAAAATGAATCAGCTATACATACATCCCCTCTGTTTTGGATTTCCTTCCCATTTAGGTCACCACGGAGCACTGAGTAGAAGTTCCCTGCGCTGTACAGCAGGTTCTCATTAGTTACCTGCTTTATACATAGTTTCAATACTATATATATGTCAGTCCCAATTTCCCAATTCATCCCATCCCCTCTTTCCCTTAGATATTCATAGGTTTGTTCTCTACATCTGTGTCTCTCCATTTCTGCTTTGTAAATAATGCGTCAATCTTATATACCTCTATCTTTTAATACTTGAAAATATATGCCATTTGTAAGAGTTTGGGGAAGGGTGGGTTATTCTCTGACCTGGACAGCAGTCCATTAGTACTTTATTATTTCCTTTAATCCTCATAATAACCTTGTGAAGGTCCTCTCATTGTCTTCACTTTTTAAGTGAGGACATGGAGGCTCAAATAGATGAAGTGACCTGCCAATGCCACTCACTCAGTAAACTGTAGTAGACCCAGGATCCAAATCCAGGCAATTCCAGAGTGCATACTTTAACCCCTGCCGTTTTCTATAGGACTTCTCAGAGCCTTTAATAGGCTAACGGGCATGTGAATCTCCAAGAGTGGTTGTGCAAAATTTCAGTTTATTCCAGTTAAACCTCTCTCATGACTATGACTCCAAAGACATACTTTGGGAAATGGTCTTGCAGAAACTGAGCAGAATAAAAATTGAGAAGAAGTCATTAAAGTGGGCTGAAGTCATTAAAGAAGTCATTAATAGTTGGATTTTGATAGATGGGATAACAAACAGTACCTAAGCGTCAGTCCCTTTCACAACACAAATTCACTACTCTCTTATGTTACTTACTCTTACCATTAATGAGATTGGAATACAGGTTGAAAGAGTCAAAGACTCATCCAAATCTAGGACATAGTATGCTCATGACAGAAGGGAAGATTAAGAGATGGGTAGAAACTTGGAATGCCTCTTAACTTCTACATGGACCTAGCATATGTCACATCTGTTCACTTGCCACCAGCCAAAGCATGTCACATGGTCAAGCCCAAAGTCAATAGGATTTCATGTCCTCTTAACAGGTCATGAAGGAATAAAGAATTCCAACAACATGGAAAATGGAGCCGTTGAGTGCTCTTGGGCAGGCATCTTCAGTAGCAGAAGGGAGGGAAGATGGAAGTTGAACTGTAAAGGCTTTAGGGAAAGGCTGGGAGATATGAGAGGGGCAGAAAACAGAAGGCATGTGGGCTGGTGGTTTTTATGGTTTCATATGGCCTCATGGGTCCTTAACAGTCCACCTAGCTTAAGACATGATGCTGGAAGCTCCAAGAGAAACATAGGGGTACCCGAATATCTTCTTTGTTATCAGCCATCAGTGTTAGAAATGTGTTGCTGGCTTGCTCATTTCCATATGCTTTACACATTCAGAGAGCCCTCTGCACAAATTCTTTTGAATCTATTTATACATCTTCATTTACCTTTCTCCCCCTTTTCGATTACTCCCTAATCAGCAGCTGATGATGCCCACCCTATAACCTGAATGTGATGTCATCTTTGGTATCGTTCAAGAAATAGCACTTAACAGTTGTTAAATAGAGGAGTTCATTTTTAGAACACTGCCTGTTTATCTTCTCCTTCTTTACAAAGGTGATTAAGATTTATTTTTTCTTGGATGAGAACAGGCTTCATTGATTTCTGCCCCATGAAGAGATAGGAGGACAGTCGCATTAGCCAGAGAGGAGGTTAACCCTTTTCTTCCAGTCACTGAGGAAGTCTACACGGATGCCTCCTGCACACGGTTTAGTGGGTAGACAGAGTCAGAATTGTCTTGCTTTGTACAGAAGTAGTAAACCCTGAAATCAGAGAGTGTGATCTTTCTGGGCTCAGTAGGGAGGCTATTTTGAGGATTTTAAATCGTGGGAAGCTTCCTCCTGGATAACTAGCAGGGGTGAGTGTAACTTGCCCCAGAGCAGCTCTAATTGCTGTCTTCTATCCTCCCATGCTGGGGTCTGTACTTCCTTTCTTTCCCGCAGCTTCTACACCTCCTTGTATTCAAACTCCCCGATTTGACTTCCTGGATTTGAGTATCTCCTGGATACAGAGTTCTACATTTTAAGCTATTTATTATAGATCCAACTTCTGGGTATCAAAATCTGTATTAGTTTCCCATTATTGCTGTTAACAAATGGCCACACATTTAGTTGCTGAAAACAATACAGACTTATTACCTTATAATTCTAGAAGGCAGAGTCTGAAACGGGTCTTACAGGGCCAAAAGCAAAGTGTTGACAAGGTGGAATTCTTTCTAGAAGCTCTAAAGGAGAATCCACTTCTGGGCTTTTCCAGCTTCTTGAAACTGTCCACATTCTTTGACTCAGAGCCCCCTTCCATCTTCAAAATCAGCAATGAATGGCTGGTCTGTATTTCTTATGGTGTCATCTCTTTGGTGCTGACCTTTCAGCCTTTCCCCCATTTAAGGACCCTTGTGTTTATAGTGAGCCCATCTGGATAATCCGGAATAATCTCTTTATCTTGAAATTAGCTGATGAGCAACCCTTGACATGTACCCTTCACGCATTCACAGGTCCGGAGGATCAGGACACGGGCATTTCTGGGAGGTAAGTGGGAATTATTCTTGCTATCATAACGTCTAAATCTTTTGCTCTCATAAAATATGCCAGTGGAGATAATAGTACTTTACTTGCCTTGGTGAGGGTGTCTTCTTTACTCAACCAACTGATTCAAACGCTAATTCTTTTTATGAGACATCGTCACAGACACACCCAGAAAAATGTTTTACCAACTATCTGCGCACCTCTTAGTCCAGTCAAGTTGACAATATAAAATTAATAATCACTTGGTCACAGCTAAAGTTGAGAGGAGTCAACAGGGGGCAGAGCATGTAGAGCCTTAGAAAACATGGTAAGAATATTGGCCTTTATTGTGAGATTCATGAGATGTCCTTGGTCCCTATCTCCCCATCCTTTTCAGGGAGAATGAAATATTTGTATATTTCCAACTTTGGATACAGTAAAATTTCCAGCACATTTATTAAATGAATAAGTGAATGAAGGAATACATGTGTTCCATGCATGTTTAGCACTTGCATATAAATATACATACTTACATATACATGTGACCTTTGGTTTCCACCTTGCCATGCAGCATTTATTAACATGGAAGAATAACCGGAGTTTGACAGAAGCCAAGTTATACTGCAAGCAAAGCAGTTAGAGCACGTTTTACCTTCTGGAAACATGCCATGCTGGCTTCATGAAAGACAGGGCAGTTCCTACAGAAGCATTTAGCTGTTAAAAGAACCTGGCATTAGATTTAAATTGACTGATGAAATGGCACCTGATTTGCTTACAGCCAGAGGGGCCTGGGTAACTTTTGGAAAGGCCCAAATTTCTTATTGTGGAGGGAGAGCTTGAAGACTGTTATTAGGCAAATCAATGGATTAAGAAATAGTTTTGGGGAGTCCTACGCCCAGAAGCATGAAATGGTCTTCAATTCTATAGCTTCCCCATAGAATGCTTGGGATAAATGGTAACCATGGTCAGGAAGACTGTAGAGTAACATGAAAAATGCTTACTATCAAATCCCAGGTGGGATGTAAAGCAGTATATGGAACAGTGTGAATGATTTTCTGTTTTGGTTGCATTGGGTCTTTGCTGCTGTGCACAGGCCTTCTCCAGTTGCGGCGAGTGGGGCTAGTCTTCCTTGCGGTGCCTGGGTTTCTCATTACATTTCCTTCCCCTGCTGTGGAGCATGGTTTCTAGAGCACACAGGCTTCTGTAGTTGCGGGTCACGGGCTCAGTAGTTGTGACATGTGGGCTCAGTAGTTTCAGAACACAGGCTTAGTTGTCCCTCGGCATGTGGGATCTTCCTGGGCCAGGGATCAAACCCCTGTCCCCTGTGCTGGCAGGTGGATTCTTTAACCACTGGACCACCAGGGAAGTCCTGTAAATGATATTTTTAATGTTTATGTAAAAATCTGCTAAGGAACAATATGGGTGGTGGTTATGTTAAGATAGTGGGACTATAGTTAATGTGTTTGATAATAAAAATAGAAGCAGCTTGGCTTTGGCTTCCCTGGTGGCTCAGAGGTTAAAGTGTTTGCCTCCAGTGAGGGAGACCCGGGTTCGATCCCTGGGTCTGGAAGATCCCCTGGAGAAGGAAGTGGCAACCCACTCCAGTACTCTTGCCTAGAGAATCCCATGGACAGAGGAGCCTGGTAGGCTACAGTCCATGGTCACAAAGAGTTGGACACGACTAAGTGACTTCACTTTCACTTTATCGAACATTTAATATGTCTGGCGTTGTATTCAGCATTTTGTGTGGATCATCCTATTTAAACCTCATAACAACTCTATGAGGTAGGTGCTCAGTGGAGGAATGAGGCTGAAGAAACTGTCTGAGAGAGGTTCCCTGGTTTCTTCAAAGTCATGCAGGTGATATATTAGTTGGTATAGGGTAAGGTGTGCGTGGTAACAAAATCCCCAATCTCAGTGATCTTGCAAAGTGAAAGCTTTACCGCTTGCTCATGTGGTTCAGATAGTTCTTCTTGATGGTTCTACTTGAAAGGTGACTTAGGGACCCTGGATGTTCCTATCTTGTAGCTCTGTCCCCTCAGTGTTCTTATGTCCAGTCATGTAGACCAGACAGAGAGAGAGAGTGGAGAAGTCCCACTTGTGACTTAAAAACAGCCTTGATGGGGCTTCCCTGGTGGTCCAGTGGTTAAGACTCCAATGCAGAGGACCTGGGTTCCATCCCTGGTTGGAGAACTAAATCCTGCAGGCCACAAATAAAGATCTCACAAGCTGCAATGTAGATCTGGAGCAGCCAAATTAAAACAAAACAAAACAAAACACCAAAAACAGCTTTGGACAGGAAGTGACATTTCAGCTCGTATTTCCATTGGTAATAACTCTGTAACATGCCCCTATCCTAAACACGTGGGAGTCTGGGAAATGTAATCTTTCTGTGTTCAGAGGGAGAGGAAATAGTGTGATGGATACAAAGCACTGCTTCTGGGAAGTGTTCCTAGGGAGTGGCTGAGCTTGAATTCAAACCAGTTTTCTGATTCTCAGGGATTCTGAGAGCTGGAAGGTGTGTAAAATTTCAAGGCAATGGAGTAGTTGCTCCAGCGTAGCTGGGTGTTGAATCAGTAAGCATAGACTTTCTTACTAAAAACAAAGCAGGCTCATTAGCAAAACAAGATCATTTAAATAGTATTCTTAGACTTTCATTGAATCAGCATCACTTGGAGGGCTGATTAAAACAGACAGCTGTGCCCCATCCCAGAGTTTCTGGTTCCCTAGGTTCATGTCAGAGCCTGGGAATCTGCATTTCTAACATGTTCTCACAGGGTGATGAGGCTGATGGTTTGAGGGCCACACTTGGAGAAATAGGCTTCCCAGTGGCTCAGTGATAAAGAATCTGCCTGCCAATGCAGGAGGCTCGAGAGATGTGGGTTTGATCCGTGGGTTGGGAAGATCCCCTGGAGAAGGAAATGGCAATTCACTCCAGTATTCATGCTTGGATAATCCCATGGACAGAGGAACCTGGTGGGCCACAGCCACAGGGTTGCAAAGAAATGGACTAAACCACCACCACGTGGAGAACTACTGATGTATAATAGAGAGTTGTTGTTGTTCTAGTCGCTAAGTCATGTTCAACTCTTTGCAACCCCAAGGACTGTAGCCTGCCAGGATCCTCCATCCATGGGATTTCCCAGGCAAGAATACCAGAGAGTGTTGCCATTTCTTTCTTGAGGGGATCTTGCTGATTCAGGGATTGAACCTGTGTCTCCTGCATTGGCAGGCAGATTCTTTACCACTTAGCCATCAGGGAAGCCAGTATAGAGAATAAAGAATACTAAATATTGACATTTATAAAACCTGTAACTGTGATATAAATATTCAGGGTACACTCTCATGGTAAAAAATTCAACCTTTGTAAGAGTGAATGTCCCTTTGCATCCTTGATCTGTCCTGCCCTGTCTTCATCAGTCTTGTCAGAGGCAACCGCTGGTACCAGGCTCTTGTGTGTTACTCAAGTCATACGCTGCACTTAGAAAGATTATCGCTAAATATGAGTGTATATTGTGTCATATATCAGTTTTACACAAACATAAACTTACGCTACTCTGCAACTGTTTTTCCCCCTTATTCAATGTCTTAGAGATCTTTCCAAAAGATTAATACGTAGATTGACATCATGCTTTTTAATACAACTTAGAGTTCCCGCTTTCTTATATTTTCCTAATCATTTTTAATGAAGTCATATTTCCTCTATAGTAGTAATAATCGAGCATTTAAAATAGCAGTGGAAAGAATAGTCATAATAGCAATTTATTGAGGGACAATTTATTAAGTGCCGGCACTATGTAAGTGTTTGTGCTTTATCTTTTTAAATCCTCTTGGTAACTCTGTGGGATTGGTGTTATTATTGTACTTTACAGATGAGGAAATTGAGGCTTAGATGGATTAAATAACTTGGCTCAATATATTATATTCAGTAGATGGTACAGACACAAATTGAATATAGATTCAACTTCCTTCAAAAACTGTTCTTTTAATCATTATTCCTTGATGTTTGTAAGTATTAAGGCCTATTATTTTTTAGTTGTTGTTCCCTGTGCTACATATAGGTCCTTGTTTATTGTATATAGAGTGGTGTGTATCTCTTAATCCCAAACTTCTTATTGATCTCTCCCTCACCTTCCCCTTTGGTAACCATAAATTGGTTTTCTATGTCTGTGAGACTGTTTCTGTTTGTAAATAGGTTCATTTGTATCACTTTTTAAGATTCCACAAGTAAGTGATGTTATATTATGTTTTTTTTCCCTCTGTCTGATTTATTTCACTTAATATGATAATCTCTAGGCCCATCCATGTTGCTGCAAATGGCATTATTCCTTTCTTTTTTATGGCTGGGTAATGGCAGACAGTGAAGAGGAACTAAAAAGCCTCTTGATGAAAGTGAAAGAGGAGAGTGAAAAAGTTGGCTTAAAGCTCAACATTCTGAAAACGAAGATCATGGAATCTGGTCCCATCACTTCATGGCAAATAGATGGGGAAACAGTGGAAACAGTGTCAGACTTTATTTTTTTGGGCTTCAAAATCACTGCAGATGGTGATTGCAGCGATGAAATTAAAAGATGTTTGCTCCTTGGAAGGAAAGTTATGACCAACCTAGATAGCATATTCAAAAGCAGAGACATTACTTTGCCAACAAAGGTCCGTCTAGTCAAGGCTATGGTTTTTCCTGTGGTCATGTATGGATGTGAGAGTTGGACTGTGAAGAAAGCTGAGCACCGAAGAATTGATGCTTTTGAACTGTGGTGTTGGAGAAGACTCTTGAGAGTCCCTTGGACTGCAAGGAGATCCAACCAGTCCACTCTGAAGGAGATCAGTCCTGGGTGTTCTTTGGAAGGAATGATGCTAAAGCTGAAAGTCCAGTACTTTGGCCACCTCATGGGAAGAGT
>NW_011495059.1:4879964-4884656 GCF_000754665.1 Bison bison bison | reverse complement strand
AGTTGACTCATTGGAAAAGACTGTGATGCTGGGAGGGATTGGGGACAGGAGGAGAAGGGGACGACAGAGGATGAGATGGCTGGATGGCATCACTGACTCGATGGACATGAGTCTGAGTGAACTCCGGAAGTCGGTGATGGACAGGGAGGCCTGGCGTGCTGTGATTCATGGGGTCGCAAAGAGTTGGATATGACTGAGCGACTGAACTGAACTGAAATATTCCATTATATATATGTATATTTATAAAGAAGATATATATGTATATATATATAAAGAAGATGTGTATATATACATAAAGAAGATGTAATATATATGTATATATATAAATATATTGCATCTTATTTATCCATTTATCTGTTGATAGACACTTAGGTTGCTTCCATGTCTTGGCTATTGTAAAACATGCTGCTATGAAAATTGAGGTGAATGTATCTTTTCAAATTGTAATTTGAATCTTTTTGGATGTATTCCCAGGAGTGGAATCGCTGGCTCATATAGTAGTTCTACTTTTAACTTCCTGAGGAACCTCCATACTCTTCTCCATAGTGATTGTACCAATTTACATTCCCACCAGCAGTGTAGCTAGTATAGTTTCACACACTCTCTCCAGCATTTATTATTTGTAGACTTTTTGATGATGGCTATTCTGACTGGAGTGAAGTGATACCTCATTGCAGTTTTAATTTCCATTTCTCTAATAAATAGCAATGTTGAGCATCTTTTCAGCTGCCTTCTGACCATCTATCTATATATGTCTTCTTTTGGAGAAATGTCTATTTAAGTCTTCAGCTCAATTTTTGATTGAGTTGTTTGTTTTTGATAATGAACTGTATGAGCTATTTGTATATTTTGGAAATTTAGCCCTTAACAGTCACACTGTGAATATTTTCTCCCATTTTGTAGGTTGACTTTTTGTTTTGTTTATGATTTCCTTTGCTGTGCAAAAGTTTACAAGTTTGATTAGGTCCCGTTTGTTTATTTCTGCTTTTGTTTCTTTTGCTTTGGGAGACTGACTGAAGAAAACATCGCTATGATTTATGTCAGAGAATATTTTGCCTATGTTTTCTTCTAGGAGGGAACTATTCTTTATGAGAGTCAGCAGAAGCCACTGAGTCCTATTCAGTGATGAGAGTGACAGAGCCTAAACTGGAAAATTAAACCCTGATGAACTAGTTTAACAACCACTGAGGATGGAGTTACAAGAAGTGACATGAGGGGAGACAGGCTCATTGCCCCAGGAGCGGGTTGCAGAATATTTTTTCCTTTCTCCAGAGTTTGGGGTGAGCTCTTCAGACCGAAACACTTAGTGTCAGACTTTTCTGTTGTTGTTCAATTGTGTCTGACTGTTTGCGACCCCATGGACTGCGGCATGCCAGCCTTCCCTGTCCTTCACCATCTCCTGGAGTTTGCTCAAACTCATGTCCATTGAGTTGGTGATACCATCCTACCGTCTCATCTTCTGTTGTCTCCTTCTGCTCCTGCCTTCAGTCTTTCCCAGCATCAGGATCTTTTCCGATGAGTCAGCTCTTCTCATCAGGTAGCCAAAGTATTAGAGCTTCAACTGCAGCATCAGTCCTTCCAATGAAATGTCAGACTACAAGTTACCTTTAAGTTTCCCCAGGATAAGATTCCTTAGCTTAACTTAGTACGGTAAGACCTAACGTCGTCTCTCTTATTCTGTGCTCTTTTTCCTTCTCTAGGATATTTAGGCTCCTCATTCTTCTTCCTGGCCAGTGCTGGACCCTGATGTTATTCCCTGGCTGTGACAGTTATGATACTTTTGGTTTACAAGTTTAAAAAGAACCAGTTTACACTAAATGACACAGGAAATGTATTGGCTATAGTCAACTGGTTCAGAGATTCAGCCTTTAGGTATGGTTTGACCAGGGTGTTGGCTATGTCTCACTGGGTTGGTTTTATCTGGGTTGGTTTTATGATGTGTCAACTTGGCTAAGTTAAGTTGCATTTTCCAGGATTCTGTTTCCTGTTAAGGTAGATCACAAAGTACAGCTTCAGGCAAAATTTAGAGGGCAGAAACGAAGCAGCATCCAGTTTTGTTTTCCTCACTCAGGAGCTCTGAGAACTGGGGCAGACACATGGAGCTGAGAAAGTCATTGGATATCCTATTTCACAGTCATATGTTCTTTCACTGGTTCCGAAGCTTGGTGAGAGTGGCTGGGCTCAGAGGAGTTACAGCCTTGGTTACATGTCTAAGTAACTGCAAAACCGCCAGCCTGGTGGCGAGCATGGGCCACCAGTCCAGGTTCCTTCTTCCCTCTGGCTGATCTTCTGTTGGAACCCTTATTGTTCATTTGATCTGAAAATGAGCAGGCCATCCAGTCAACTTAAAGATGTTCTAATAATGTTGCACTTCATGCTTGGGCTCAGGTGTGGGATTTCAAGCCCTTCCTTCCCGGGATATTCTTGACTCCTTAAAAGATTAAACTCACTTCTTCTAAGACATTCCTGCACCCCTAGTTTCATTGTGAGAAGTGTGCTGTGTCAGGTGAGGAGAGTCCTCATTAGACCTTTTCCCTGGGTGTAATGTCTCCTCCTACCTGATTTGCATAACCAAGAGAGCCCTGTAAGTGGCTCTTCTCAGAGCAAAAAAGGCAGAGTCCTTTGCTGGTTCGCTTTGGCAGAGATGAGTCCCTAGCTGCTCTTGTGAAAGAATTAAATTTCTGCCTTAAGAACAACCCCTTATACCTGAACTGACTGTATGTCTTTATGAGATGATCTGGTATTGATCACCCTGTGGATGCCCATGAAGCTGCCCCTGGGATCTCAGACTCAGCCTAGAGCCCATTTCATGTCCAAGTGAATCAATGGAGTGATGTTTATTCAATAAGGACAGGCTTCTATTGAGTTCAATTGTACTAGGGAAGACATAGGGACGAGGTAAGCTTGGGAGGATGGACAGGATTTTGAGGGAGGAGTAGAGCCTGGGAAGGGAGAGATGCCATAAATAAAGGCCTGAGGGTGAGCCCAGAGAGAATTTCATCCCTGGGGAGGTGATGAATCTGGGAGTGGAAGCCTGAGCTCTGTCCTACCACTTTCTGTAAGGCTTCAGTCATGGGCACTGTTGTGCCCTGTCCAATACAAAACAAATCTGAATTTGCAAGTAAGGAGAAAACATTATTCGACTAATCATTTATGAGGCAAAGAATAGGAATATGAAAGGCTTGTGTCTGCCTCGTCAAAGGTAAAACAAGGGGACGTTGGTGACACTTACCTAAGTCACGTGGGGACAAGTGCTTTCTTTGCGGTACTCTGTTTCCTGGGACACAAAAGGGTGGGGGGATTTCTTTCTTTCTTTTTTAAAATGGATAATTAATACTCTACTTCATCATCCTATTGATGAGCTCTCAATACTATGTGATTATAAGCAATGTTTATACTTGTGTAGTGCATGCGTGCTCAGTAATGTCCGACTCTTTGCAACTCCATGGACTGCAGCCCACCAGGCTCCTCCATCCATGAGATTCTCCAGGCAAGAACACTGGAGTGGGTTGCCATTTCCTCCCCCAGGGGATCTTCCCATCCCAGATATTGAACCTGCATTTCCTGAATTTCCTGAATACCACTTGGGAAACCCGTTTATATCTGTATCCATGTAGAAATACTTCTATAAACTTAGTTGTTAAGTGAAATTGCTGTTTTAAAGAGATTGTGCATTTAATTTGATTTTTTATTTTTGTAAATTTTTAATTGGAGGATAATTGCTTTATGATGTTGCTTTGTTTTCTCCTATACATCAAAGCCAATCAGTCAAGTATATTTATCCCCTCCCTCTCGAATCTCCCTCCCACTTCCCCCCATTCCAGCCCTCTAGGTCTTCACAGAGAGCTGGGCTGGGCTCCCTGTGCTATACAGCAGTTCCTACTGGCTATCTATTCCACACATGGTAGTGTATATATGGCTATGCTACTCTCTCAGTTCATCTCACCCTCTCCTTCTGGGGATGGGGAGCAGTGCAGGCATGGTTTCTTAATCTTCACTGTTTTCCAAAATCACAGGGCACAGGTGTAGAGTTCAGCATTATCCCCAGATTCTGAGGGATCCTTTTCACCAGTGTGAAAGGACCAGTGTGCTTTGTTGCTGACTGCTCACTTCTTCAACCTTTTTCAGAGGATTGCCTGGGGTACAGAAGCCTGTGTGGGTGGGCATGGGGTTCTATACCACAGCCAGAGGTGCCTGGGAGTTATGTCCCCTGCCCCTTACTAAGGCCCATAGCTAGTGACTGAATGGTGTGCATGTACAAAAGCCCAGATCCTATACTTAAAGCTGGATGTGGTCTTTGTTGGTGCTGTTCAGTCATTCACTCGTGTCCAACTTTTTGCGATCCCATGGACTGCACACACAAGGCTTCCCTGTCCTTCACTATCTCCCAAAATTTCCTCAAACTTATGACCACTGAAAGTTCAGTTCAGTTCAGTCGCTCAGTCATGTCTGACTCTTTGCGACCCCATGAACCGCAGCACGCCAGGCCTCCCTGTTCAGCACCAACTCCCGGAGTACACCCAAACCCATGTCCATCGAGTCGATGATGCCATCCAACCATCTCATCCTCAGTCGTCCCCTTCTCCTCCTGCCCTCAATCTTTCCCAGCATCGGGGTCTTTTCCAATGAGTTAGCTCTTCGCATCAGGTGGCCAAAGTATTGGAGTTTCAGCCTCAACATCAGTCCTTCCAA
>NW_011495059.1:4876439-4879864 GCF_000754665.1 Bison bison bison | reverse complement strand
TCAGCCTCAACATCAGTCCTTCCAATGAACACCCAGGATTGATCTCCTTTAGGATGGACTGGTTGGATTTCCTTGCAGTCCAAGGGACTCTTAAGAGTCTTCTCCAACACCACAGTTCAAAAGCATCAATTCTTCGGCACTCAGCTTTCTTTATAGTCCAACTCTCACATCCATACATGACCACTGGAAAAACCATAGCCTTTACTAGACGGACCTTGAAGTTAGTGACACTATGTTACCATCTCATCCTCTCATCCTCTGTCGCCTCCTTCTTCTGCTCTCAGTCTTCCCCAGCAATACAGTCTTTTCCAGTGAGTTGGCTCTTTGCATCAGGTGGCCAAAATATTGGAGTTTCATTGTCAGAATCAGTCCTTCCAATGAATATTCAGGGTTGATTTCCTTCAGGATTGACTGGTTTGATCTCCTTGCAGTTCAAAGGACTCTCAAGAGTCTTCTCCAGCACCACAGTTAGAAAGCATCAATTTTTCGGCACTCAGCCTTTCTTATGGTCCAACTCTCACATCCATACATGACTACTAAAAAAACCATAGCTTAAGTAGTGTCTTTGCTTTTTAATATGCTGTCTATGTTTGTCATAGCTTTCCTTCCAAGGAGCAAACATATTTTAATTTCATGGCTGCAGTCACCATCTGTAGTGATTTTGGAGCCCAAGAAAATAAAATCTGTCACTGTTTCCACTTTTCTCCCTTCTATCTGCCATGAAGTGATGGGACCAGATTCCATCATCTTAATTCTTTGAATGTTGAGTTTTAAGGATGTGATCTAAGGGTAGTAATACCCTGAAGTTCCCTGCAGTATCAGGCTGAGGTTCACCAGAAATTGTACTTTTGCTCTTTCCTCTTCTGTTCTGCTCGTCCCATACCCTTACCAATTTTCCTCATAGCACCTTTTACTTTTTAATTAAAATATTTTTTGATGTGGTTTATAGCATGAGGGTTCTTTTGTATTTTTCATATACTTATTTATGTTTGTAAAAAATGAGAGACAGTAATATATATTCAATGAATGATTTTTCCATTTTTGGGTAATACTGAACATCTAAGAGATTTTCTTTTTTTCTCATTTCTAAAATTTTATTTATTTTTAATTGGAGGACAATTACTCCATATTGTGTCGGCTCCTGCCACACACCAACATGAATCAGCAGAGGTTTTCTATAACACAGGAGAGTTAAGAATGTGCTGTGCTGTTAAGAATAAAGATATATTATTATTATCAACCAGGGCTTCCCTGGTGGCTCAGATGGTAAAGAATCTGCTTGCAATGCAGGAGACCTGTGTTTGGTCCTTGGGTTGGGAAAATCCCCCAGAGAAGGAAATGGGCACCCACTCCAGTATTCTTGCCTGGGAAATCCTATGGACAGAGGAACCTGGTGGTCTATAGTCCATGGGGTCGCAGAGTTAGACACGACTGAGCGACAGAGCACTCATGTATGCACTATTATCAACCAATATATTGTGATGAGATTATATATTTCAGTAACATGTAAAAATGATCTATGCCTCATCTGGACTTCTAATAATAGAAAACATTACATTAAGTGA
The DNA here is from genome assembly GCF_000754665.1 of Bison bison bison. NCBI lineage: Eukaryota > Metazoa > Chordata > Mammalia > Artiodactyla > Bovidae > Bison > Bison bison. The sequence continues at coordinate 4,878,299 of NW_011495059.1, read as the reverse complement.
ACATTAATATAAATGTCCAATAGAAATCATTAAAAAGGGAAAGATAATGCCCAAATATTTGATGTGTAAAAATCATCATTTATATGTATAGCATTCTGGTTCAACGTGTGTATACACTGCAAAGTGATCATTACTGCAAGTTTAGTTACCACCATCATAGAGCTGATCTCTAACATTCTTCCCTTCTGGTACCCCTTAAACTGTCCTCTGTATCTATGAATTCATTCTTGTTTTATTTTATTTGTTCACTATTATTTTCACTTTTTTTTTTTTTAGATTCTGTGTATGACAAAAATCATATTTTGTCTTTTGTCTTTCTCCATCTGACTTATTTCATTTAGCGTAATGCTTTCAAGGTCCATCCAAGTTGTGCAAATAGCAGAATTTCATTCTTTTTTTGTGGGTCACAAAAAAGACAGTCACATACACATATACCTGGTCTTCATTATCCATTCATCCATTTGTAGGCTCTTACGTTGCTTCCATACCCTGGCTATTGTAAACAATGCTGCTATGGACATAAGGGTGCATGTATTTTTCCGAATTAGTGTTTTTGTTTGCTCTGGATAGATATCCACAAGTAGGATAGCTGGGTCATGTGGTATTTCCATTCTTAGGGGATCTTCCTGACCCAGGGATTGAACCCGGGCCTGAATTGCAGGCAGATTCTTTTCTGTCTGAGCCACCAGAGAAGCCCAAATTTTTTAGGAATCTCCACACTGTATTGTTAACTGTCTGTACCATTTTACATGTTCTCTAACAGTGTGCAAGAGTTCCCTTTTCTCTACATCCTCTGAAACATTTGTTATTTGTCTTTTTGATGATAGTCATTCTGAGAGGTGGGAGGTGATATCTTACTGTGGTTTTAACTTGCATTTCCCTCATCAGTAATGATGTTAAGCATTTTTTAATGTGCCTATTGGCCATCTGCGTGTCTTCATCAGTAAAATGTTTATTAGATCCTCTGCCCATTTTTCAATCATATTGTTTAATTTTTGTTATTGTTGAGTTGTATGAAGTCTTTATATATTTTGGATATTAACCCCTTATTAAATATCTGATTTGAAAATACCTCATTCAGTAAGCTGCATTTTCATTTTGATGATACTTTGCTCTGCAAAAATTTGTTAGTTTGATGTAGTATCATTTATTTTTTCTTTTGTTTCTCTTGCCTTTGGAGGCATGTCCACAAAAACTAGTGTCAATGAAATTGCTGCCTATGCTTCTTTCTAGGAATTTTATGGTTTCAGGCCCTAAATTCAAATCTGTAATCCATTTAGAGTTAATTTTTGTATATGGTCTAAGATACTGGTTGTGCAGAAATGGAAGGAAAGGAAGAGAGGCTGAACTGGTTTGGCCTTCAGATCAGTCAGTCAGTTCAGTTGCTCAGTCGTGTCTGACTCTTCATGACCCCATGAATCGCAGCATGCCAGGCCTCCCTGTCCAGTACCAACTCCCGGAGTTTACCCAAACTCATGTCCATCGAGTCAGTGATGCCATCCAGCCATCTCATCCTCTGTCATCCCCTTCTCCTCCTGCCCCGAGTCCCTCCCAGCATCAGAGTCTTTTCTAATGAGTCAACTCTTCGCATGAGGTAGCCAAAGTATTGGAGTTTCAGCTTCAACATCAGTTCTTCCAAGGAACACTCAGGACTGATCTCATTTAGAATGGACTGGTTGGATCTCTTTGCAGTCCAAGGGACTCTCAAGAATCTTCTCCAACACCACAGTTCAAAAGCATCAATTCTTCAGTGCTCAGCTCTCTTCACAGTCCAACTCTCACATCCATACATGATCACTGGAAAAACCATAGCCTTGACTAGACAGACCTTTGTTGGCAAAGTAATGTCTCTGCTTTTTA
>NW_011495059.1:4852918-4876262 GCF_000754665.1 Bison bison bison | reverse complement strand
ATAACCTCAGATATGCAGATGACACCACCCTTATGGCAGAAAGTGAAGAGGAACTAAAAAGCCTCTTGATGAAAGTAAAAGAGGAGAGTGGAAAAGTTGGCTTAAAGCTCAACATTCAGAAAACAAAGATCGTGGCATCTGGTCCCATCACTTCATGGCAAATAGATGGGGAAACAGTGGAAATAGTGTCAGACTTTATTTTTTTGGGCTCCAAAATCATGGCAGATGGTGATTGCAGCCATGAAATTAAAAGACGCTTACTCCTTGGAGGGAAAGTTGTGACCAACCTAGATAATATATTGAAAAGCAGAGACGTTACTTTGTCAACAAAGGTCCATCCAGTCAAGGACATGGTTTTTCCAGTGGTCATGTATGGATGTGAGAATTGGACTGTGAAGAAAGCTGAGTGCTGAAGAATTGAGGCTTTTGAACTGTGGTGTTGGAGAAGACTCTTGAGAGTCCCTTCGACTGCAAAGAGATCCAACCAGTCCATTCTAAAGGACATCAGTCCTGGCTGTTCTTTGGAAGGAATGATGCTAAAGCTGAAACTCCAATACTTTGGCCACCTCATGCGAAGAGTTGACTCATTAGAAAAGACTCTGATGCTGGGAGGGACTGGGGGCAGGAGGAGAAGGGGACGACAGAGGATGAGATGGCTGGATGGCATCACTGACTCGATGGACGTGAGTTTGAGTGAACTCTGGGAGTTGGTGCTAGACAGGGAGGCCTGGCTGCGATCCATGGGGTTGAAGAGTCAGACACGACTGAGCGACTGAACTGAACTGAACCATTATGTGCCAAGCATTGTGCTAAGAGCATCTAGTCTTCAGGACTGCCCTGTGAAGTGGATTGTATTATCATTCCCATCTTACAGATGAAGAAACCGAGGTTCATTTGTGCAAGACCACACAGCAAATGTGTTGGGGGCAGTTAAAATCCACGTGGTCTGATTCCAGAACACTCCCTCCCCAGACACACTCAGGAGGTGGGTCCGTGTGTGTATATGTGTGGACAGGTGTGCGTGTACACAGAAGCACGAGTGCAGGGTGGGGGATGCAGGGGAGGTGGAACACAAGCAGAAGAGAGGAAATATGATCTCTTGGCTGTGTGTGGGCCCCATGGCTGCAGTCAGGCAAAGCGCTGGCCTGCTTTAGCTCACTTTTATGTTTTTATTTAGAAGCTTCAATACCAGACCTGATGGCAGAAAATGTGCAGTAAAACGTGGGGAGGCCGCTGGGTAATGGCCCCTGTAAAGTGTTAATTGCCTATTGAGACTGCAGACTCTGTCGATGCGTGGGGATCTGAGCTATCGACAGGCCCTTATTTATTTCAGGCCCGCAAAGCGGGCTCCTCCTCCGAACAGGCTTCCAATCAGTCACGCTTCCCTGGACCCGCCAAGAAGCCCCAGTCAATAAGTCTGCTTGCTGCCTTAACCCTTTGAAGCTGGCAGTGGGGTCTATGGGGCTGGTGTAGCCAAATGCCTCCTCACAGGGGAGCCTCCACCCACGGTGGTCTTGAAGGAAAGTTCCCCAGGATCAGTGCCGACTCCATGCCTGGCAGGGAGCTGTTGGCTTTCCGTGAATTTTCTCTGATGCTGGCCACTTGGAGAGGCGGGTAGCATCTGTCTGAATGGAAGGGGCAGCGAGGCTCAGAGAAGCTGAGTGAACATCTAGTTATCACAAATAGCACATTGCATTCTGTTACAGGCTGAATTGTGTCCCCTACCCCTATTCATGCACTGAAGTGCTAAACTCCAATACCTTAGATTATAACCCTATTTGGAGAAAAGGTCTTTAAAGAGGTGATCAAGGTTAAATCAGGTCATTAGAAGGAAAGTCCTAACCCAAAACCAACAGTGTCTTTATAGGAGGAGGAGGTTAGGACACAGACACACAAGGAGGGAAGAATGGGGAGAAGATGTCACCTACACACCAAGGAGAGGGGTGACAGGAGAAATCAACTCTGCTTGATCTTGGATCTCAGCCTCCCGACATCTAGAGCTGTGAGAAAATCAACTTCTGTTGCCTAAACTGCTCAATGTGTAGTACTTTATGGCAACCTGAGCCAACTAATACAAATTCCAACCAGTTGGCCAAGTGTACAGATTGAGAATATCCTAGAGGAAGGGCTGTGATAGCAACAAAACCTAGACCCAAAGGAGCAGTTATTGGAGGAGGTGTCTAGGTGCTACTCCTCTGATATAATCAGGTTTGCCTTTTGAAGGAAAAGACCATTCTGGTTACTGTGCTTGGAGAATGGATGGTAAGATGGGAGAACAGAGCAAAGAGACAGAGGGGACTCTGTGCACCAGCCAAGATGGCGGCTTGACCAAGATTGGAGGCAATGGAGAACAAAAGAGGTGGACTCATTTGAGATGGATTTTGGAGACAGAACTGACAGAATTTGGTGATGGATTGGGAGTGGAGGTGAGAAGGAAGGAGTTGATGAAGATAATGCTTTGGTTTCTGGCTTTAGCAACCTGGTTTCTGCAGGAGCTGTTTATCAGGAGGGGAGAGAAGAAGAGAGAAGGAAATGGCAACCCACTCCAGTATTCTTGCCTTTAGAATCCAGTGGACAGAGGAGGCTGGTGGGCTGCTGTCCATGGGGTGGCACAGAGTTGGCCATGATTGAAGCAACTTAGCATGCACTGGAGAAGAAATGGCAACCCACTCCTGTTTTCTTGGCTGGAAAATCCCAGGGACAGAGAAGCCTGGTGGGCTGCCATCTATGGGGTTGCACAGAGTTGGACATGACCGAAGCAACTTAGCAGGAGCAGCAGCAGCAGCAGAGAGAAGAGAAATTGAATGGTTGGTGGATGGCTACAGGCTTGAAGTGGGCTATCCTCTGAGGAGGGTAAATTTTGTGAATGAGGGTTGTATGAATCTATTCAGTCCTTTCCCCACACCTCTTGCCCACAGGGGATTTTTACAGAAACCAGAAATCATGTGGTTGTTTTTTCTACATCAGAATTAGACTTTAGTTTGTCAAGGGTGACATCAAATTTCCGAAGTCCTCGTCAAAGCCCTATCGTGAGTTCTGACACCGTGTAAATGCATGCTTTTGAAACCTACATTTGGTCTTGTAACTTCTGTATAAAGCATATTTTTTCTTGTATAATATTTATAACAGAAAATGTATCACTTAAATCCTTTTAAGGTGTACAATGCAGCAACATCAAGTACCTTCATAATGTCATACAGCTGTCATCATCTAGTTTCAGAACTTTTTTTTTTTGTGACACTGCACAGTTTGTGGGATCTTAGTTCCCTGACCAAGAATTGAACCTGGGCCCTCAGCAGAGAGCTCGGAGTCCTAACTACTGGACTACCAGGGAATTCTCTTAGTTTCAGAACTTGAATCACCCTGAAAAGTAACCCCGTACCCATTAAGCAGTCATTCCCCATTCCCTTTACATCTGGCAGCCACTGATATGCTTCCTGTTGCTATAGGTTTACCTATCTGGATGTCTTGTGTAAATAGAATCATACACTGTGGGGCCTTTTGTGCCTGGCCTTTTCACTTACATTACTGTTTTCAAGGCTCATCAAGATGTATCATCTGATGATACATGTTGTGGCATGTATCGATACTTCATTCCTTTTTATGGCTGAATAGTATTCCACAGCATGTAGATGCCACATTTTGTTTGTCCATTTATCAGTTTCTGAGCATTTGGATTGGATTTTCTTTTGATTACTGTGAATAGAGCTGATATAGTTGTTCATGTATACATTTTGACTTGGATATCTGTTTTTGGTTCTTTAGGGTACATATCTAAGGGTGGAACCACTGGGTCCTATGGTAATTTTATATTTAACTTATTGAGGAATCTATACAAAGCATATTGAAGATAGCTGTTAGCTTCTATTTTAGAGAAGAGGAAATGGAGGCCTAACTATCATCTGTATTGCTGTCAACTCTCAGCATTTTAACTCCTGCCTAAATGTCCTCCATGGTCTTTACACTCATGATTTGATGCCTGGTGGACATTTCCACCTGTGAATCTTATAGCACCTCAAGTACAGAGAGTCTGAAACGGAACACACCATCTCCTTCCCCTCATCTTCAGAACAGCTCCATCTTCAATTTCCCATCTCAGGGAGTGATACCACCATCCCATCACCCATCATGCGGCATCATCTTTGGCCTCTCAAGGGATGGGGCCATTATTAACTATGTGACTGTAGGAAGTTATCAATCTCTCTGTGCCTGATTTCCTTGCCAGAACGTGGGAGCTAATCTCATCGGGCTGTGTGAGAATCCAGTAAGATCTCTATCTCTGCCTCTTTCTCTTTGTACTCGCCATGAGCTCAACACACCTTATCATTACATTGAATACTTTTTGGGTGAGATCTGTTAGCATCCCCTGGGACTGGTTCTCACAGAATGCAGTTGAGGGAAATGGTGAACTTTGGCAGTGCAGTGTCAGCAGTACCTCAGTTCTATGGAATCAGGATACTGAGGGCTGAAGCCCAGGAATCGGTGCAGTGAACGAATGCCCCAGGTGATTTTGATGCTTGACCAAGTTTGGAATCCACTGCATTCAGCTAATTCTATTCTGTCAGTAGTAAATTCCTTAAGAACAGATTCATTTCTTTCAAACATAAATATCACCACTTCCCTCCCTGAATCTAATGAAAGCATCAATCCGTGAACCTTCAGACAGGTCTCAATTTCTTCTTACAGCTCCTGTGGATCTTGGGGAGCCTTTCCTACGTGGTCCGCACTAGAGTTGTCTGTTACCAAATGGTGTCTTTGCTGTCAAGGCTGGAAGTGTCTGGATGTTAACTGAGCAATGACTTCATTCTCGATGACATATCATTGGCTATAAAGTTGAGTACTTTGTGACTCGCCGTACGCTGTCCTTTGGGAAGCATGGCTGATCCTGACTCATCACAGGTTTTACTGTGCAGACCCTAGATTCAGAAAAGGACAGAGGAAGATGTTACTAGGGTTTCAAGGAAAAAAAAAGGGTTCCAGGTGCAAATGAGCTTGGAGAACACAGTGTTAAACACAGTGACCCAGGTTCCTTTACTGTAGGACTTCTCAGAGCCTTAAATATGGTAGTGAGCCCTGGGTATGCTAATGTTCAAACGAGCTACAACTTCAACTGACCCAGGCTGGACAAGGAAAGAGGCTTCTCAAATGAAGGAATTTCTGGGTGGTTGGTTTCTGACAACCTGATCTGTTTTGTCAGGGGCAGAAGCAAAACTTAGAGGAAGCTCTCCCGAGGTTCTGTGCTGAGGAAGGGGTCAACATGGGGAAGTCGTGGTGATAATGAGGGGGTATAGGACACTGAACATGGAGATCTATCCATTGATTCATTTTGATTGATATCCATCAATATCCTCATGCCCCCTATCTGGTTTGTTCTATCTTTGAAAAGAACTACTTTGGCTTCTGATGAAGGCATGCCAGACCTTCTAATGACCTGGGTGCTGGGGCTGGCGCCATGCCACCTGCCTCCAGCACCACAGGGATGTCTCAGTCAGACCACCCACCATGCCGACTGTGTGTACATCCATCTTCTTCATTATGAGCCACTTGAGGGCAGGTCCTGCCACTTATTTTTCTCTTTCTTCCAACCCCCATCACAGTGCCAGGCACACAACTGGAGTCGGTTAGTTGGTTAGTCTCCTTGCTTGTTCTATCAAGCCACTGGGATACTGTGTTTTGCAGGGAGAAAAGAGAGAAAATCGGGAGGGAAGGAAGAAAGCTTGAGAAGTGCGCGTGTGTGTGCGTGTGTGTGTGTGCACGCGCACTCAGTTGCTCAGTCACGTCCGACTCTTTGTGACCCCATGGACTGTAGCCCACCAGGCTCTTCTGTTCACGGGATTTTCCCAGCAAGAATACTGGAGTGGGTTGCCATTTCCTCCTCCAGGGGGTCCTCCAGACCCGGGGATTGAACCTTTGTCTCCTGCATTGGCAGGGGGATTCTTTACCGCTGAGCCACCCGGGAAGCCCTATAGAAATGCTTGTTGTTGTTCAGTCACCAAGTCCTGTCCAGCTCTTTGGGACCCCATGGACTGCAGCGTGCCAGGCTTTCCATTGGAGGAGGGAATGGCAAACCACTCCAGTATGCTTGCCGTTAGAACCCCATGAGCTGTACAAAAAGGCAAAAAGATAGAAATGCTTAGAGAGTGCTTCATCCACTGTAGTTATTAATATGGCTGTTGGGCTCTGCCCACCATGTCTCCAGCACAGGGCAGCTCTGCTTTATCCTTTCCTTGGTCTCCCTGGCTGGAAACCAGAGAACCATCTTCCTATCCTTTATTCTAATGCTGCTCGCCTCTCCTGTGTCTCCTGCATTGGCAAGTGATCCTTGGCCACCAAGCCACTTGAGAAGCGAGGCAGCTGGTTAAATTCTCAGGGGCTGGAGGGAATTGGGAAAGGGCTATAAGCCCTTGGGTCTGCATCACCTTTTCTGTCCAGACTGTCACCACTAGAGAGCACAGCGCACCCAGGAAGAGGGTCTGCGGAGCCCTGGCACTGGCCCAGCCTGGCCCTGCGCTGCCCCTACCTCCGCCTCTCCTGGCAACACCCCAGTGGGCAGTGGAGATCTGGATGAAGCTCAGCCCTGCCCCAGACACTTTGCAATCTTGGGCCTAATTAAAACACCACAGACGGTCTGAACCTCGCATTAAAATTTGATGAGAAATTGATCAGCCAAGCAAACAGGAAATTTAGCTGTGAGTGAAGGTAATGTTTGCTCAAATGTGTAATGAGGCCCATGGGGAATATTTGTGGGGACCCCCATCATGTCTGAATCTACTCCTGCTCTGCAATTTCATCTTCCCCACGCACCTCTCCCCTCGAAACATACCAGGATGCTTCCGGAGAGAACAGGGAACCAGAAAAGTTTTGACTTGACTTTACAAATTTCCTTTGAAAGCCCAAAGTGAAAGTGAAAGGCACTCAGTCATGTCCGACTCTTTGCGACCCCATAGACTATATAGTCCATGGGATTCTCCAGGCCAGAATACTAGTGTGGGTAGCCTTTCCCTTCTCCAGGGGATCTTCCTGACCCAGGAATCGAACAAGGGTCTTCTGCATTGCAGGCAGATTCTTGACCAACTGAGCTATCAGGGAAGCCCTAAAAGCCTCAGCAGTGTTTGCGAACAATAGCTCAGGAAGAGCAGAGCTGGGTGGGTGGGTGGGTGCCATTACCTACTGGTGTCCATGTTTTGTGATAATTGATTTCATAATTAGTTGTTGACTACCTACTGTGTGTCACCTCCACGTTAGACCCTGAAGATAGACTGGTATGTAAAATAAGTCATGGTTCCTGCCTCCAGGGATATATAGTTGAGCAAGAGAAGCTCTGAACCCCAATTTCCCCATCTGTATAATGGGGGTGTTGGTATTGTTTCATGTTGGGTTGTTGGATAAATTTAAATGAGAAAATATGCACAGAACACAAAGGACAGGAACCTCATATATTAAGGATCAAATGAAGATTTTTCTACACCCTTCCTCCCCATAGCCTGCATATCAAGTCTACCAAGACTTCTAAGCTTTTCTCTTATTCAGTTTTCTGCAGGTGACATGACTTGATATTCACTTGCTGGGGGGTGTAACTGAGGTTGAAGATGAAATAAGTCACATGACAGATCTTACGGGAACTGGAATTGGCTCAGAAGTTCTACTAGAAAGATCAAAGAGAAGGAATTCTTTGGTCATCTGATGGAGAAAGTTTCTCCAAAGATTAGGCAAAATTTCTGGAAGCTTAACACTTCCCTTGGACATCCCCAAGATCCTTTCAGCAGGAGAAGAGAGGAGCCTGGAGTGATTTTCCTTCTATTCAGGTTGTCATGAGGACCCTTTGCCCTAAGGGTGATGAAGTGCCCTCAGCTTTCCCATCTTTTTATCACTCCTGTCTCCATCCCAGTGCCAACTATCAGGCATTCCTCATCTTCATTCCTACCTTGAAGCCCACCATCATCCATTCCCATTCCTGTCCTTTTCACCACTCTTCGACATTCGTTCCCTTCATTGCTGCCAACATTATTAAGATCGTCACCATTATCTTTATTGCAAAATAGCCCCATCATTGGTTTGTAGATGCAGCCAGGTTTTGTTGGCCTGTCTTTTATTCATGGCCTTACAAATTTATAAGATGGTTGTGTTCATGAAATTTCTGGGGTAATTTCCTTTGCTTGGTTCTAAGGTGTATGCTCCCCTACCTCATATGTTTTAATGTTTCTAAAGTTAGAAGGACAGGGAAGCCTCGTGTACTGCAGTCCATGGGGTTGCAAAGAGTCGGACATGACTGAGCGACTGAACAACAACGACAAAGTTAGAATGCATCCTATAAAAATAGCAACAATTTTCAGTCACAGGTAGAAAAATGAGTCGTCACAGCATTATCATTGTCTTAGCATTCTCTTAGAATAGGTCACTGGACTTTCAAAGATGGAAGACTCTGGGGGAGTGATCAGTTCCTATGTCCTGGAAAACTCCTACTTAGATGCATAGTATTTAACTACGGCAATGAATGATGTCCGAGTGTAGCTGTTCAAGTTATGTTGATATGGAATGCCATTAAGGCAAAAGTTTGAGTTTAACCAAATGGGAAGTGTAGACAAAACCTGGTTATTCTTCAGGTAATAATGTCATTCCCCAAAAGTTCCTAAAACAACTGGGACTAGGAGCATAGAATTAGTGGAAGAGGGTGTAAGCTTGGTGCTATGCGTAACTGTTTGTGGCAGAAAGATTCATTCAGAAGACCCTTTAGGTACTGAACATGATTATCAATTATCTTGTTACTCTGGATTGGATGTTTTTCAATGAATTTTATAAATGTTTATAACTGATCTTTTAGAAAGCTATAGATTTATATATTTCTTTTTATATTTCACTTTCTAGCTAAGCCCTACTGTTAGTTTTTCAAAGTTTTCTATTACTTATTTTATGCATTCTAAATTTCTAATAATAACATTTGCAAATAATACCTAATTCCTTTTTGTCAATAAGCATTGGTTTCTGTTTCCTAGCTTATTGCATTGGCAAGAAATTCCGTTAGGATCAGTGTACTCAGATTTTCTATTAATAATACTGAACCAACTCTGATCATTATAACATTGTAATTTTTCTAGAAAATTACCCTACAGTGTTTTTTTTTTTTAAAGACCACTGGTTATATAGCTGTGTAGCATTTTGTCTATTAATTTAAAAATCTCTCTCAGTTCTGCTCTCATAGCTTCTTTTTCATTCTTAAATTTGTGTAACCCAAATGTTATGGACTCATGGTTATCAGGTATCATAAGAAAAATCCTTGCATTTCAAAATCTATGTATTTCCATCTGATTGGGGTTGATGTATCTATCCTCCTTATTTCTTGCTGCTAAGACCAAAGCATGGTGGACTCTGAAATCCTATTAATTTTCTAATCCGATCTTTCAGTGGTAACCATAATGAACATACGATATGGGTAAATACAATTTTATTTTTACACAGTTGGGATCGTATTCCATATTGTTTAGTAACCTGTTTTGCTCAGTGTGTTCTTTAATGACTCCTAATACTCTACAATATGGACGAACCATATGCTCTTTACTCACTTCCCTGTTGTTGTTTTATCGTCAGGTTGTTCCATTTGTTTGCCATCTGAAGTCATTTTATGATGAACATTTTTGTAAATAAATATTTGTTCACATTTCCAATTATTTCCTTAGGACGAAATCCTTAAGTGGGTATGAATAATTTCAGCATCCTTGATACATATCACTAAATTACCCTTTAGGAATGTGAACTAATGTATGCTCCCGCCTGCAGTCTAGAGAACCTAATGTGCTCCACTGTTACCAACATTGAGGTTTTTTTTTTCATTGAGTTTTCTTTAATCTTTGTACATGTAATGGATTGCAGATGAAATCGCGTTACTGTCTTTATTTATTTGGCTGCGCCAGGTCTTAGTTGGGGCACACGGGCTCTTCGATCTTCTTGCGGCATGTGGAGACTTTTAGACGTGTCGTACTGGATCTAGTTCCTGGACCAAGGATTAAACCTGGGTCCTTGCTTTGGGAGCATGGAGTCTTAGTCACTGGGTCACCAGGGAAGTCCCACATTACTGTCTTAATTTTCTTTTCCCTTTTAAAAAAAGTTGTAAAATTTATTTCTGGCTGTGCCAGATCTATGTTGCTGCGTGGGTTTTCTCTAGTTGCGATGCATGGTGCTTACTCTAGTTGCGATGCATGGTGCTTACTCTAGTTGCGGTACGCAGTCTTCTCTTGTTGCGGAGCACAGGCTCTAGGTGCATGGGCTTCAGTACTTGCCGCACGTTGGCTGAGTAGTTGCGGCTCCTGGGCTCTAGAGCACCGGTTCAATAATTGTGGTGCACAGGCTTAGTTGCTCTGATGCGTGTGGGATCTTCCTGGATCAGGGATCGAGTTCATGTCTCCTGCACTGGCAAGTGGATTCTTTACCACTGGATCACCTGGGAAGCCCTTAATTTGACTTTCTTTGATTATGAGTAGGCTGAACCTTTAAACTTTTCTTTATTTTCCATTTATAGTTCTCATATGAACTTTCTCATCACTCCTTGGACTCTGTTTCCCTTATCTCATCATTTGTCTTCTTATTGCTCTTAAGTGTGCTCCAACTCTCAAGAAACTTTAGAGTATTAACTGTCACTTACATTGAAAACATTTTTCTCAGTTTGCTGTTGCTTTTAAAATTTCTCTAGTTAGGTCTATCCATTTTTTTGAGATTTACTTATTTTCATTCATTCCTAGTGAATTCTTCAATCAGATAAATATAGATTTTAGCTTTCTCCAACAGATGGAATTTAGGGTCTTTTGGTGAGTTTGACACAGGGCTCCTTGTGTGTGTGTGTGCTCAATTGCCCAGTCGTGTCCGACTCTTTGTGATCCTATGGACTGCAGCCTGCCAGGCTCCTCTGTCCATGGGATTCTCCAGGCAAGAACACTGGAGTGGATTGCCATGCCCTCCTTCAGGAGATTTTCCTGACCCAGGGAGCAAACCCTCATCTCTTCTGTCTCCTGCATTGGCAGGCGGGTTCTTTCCACTAGCCCCACCTGGGAAGCTCACAGAACTCAAGTACCTTCAATGAAAGAACAGGTCTCCTTTGTATCTTCTTTGGATGAGACCAGAACTTAAGGAAGGAGGAAAATGGAGCAGTCGTGGGGATGGTTCACCGCCCAGCTCCTCCAGTCGTCTGGCTCTATCTGGTGATCCTGGGATGGTGTGTGTCACATTCTGTCTTTCTGAGCTTATAGCTTCCACAGTTTAAATGTTCACAGTAGCACTATTGACAATAGTCAAAACATGGAAGCAACCTAAATGCCCATCAATAGATGATGAATGGATAAAGATGTGGTATGTATATAATGGAATACTACTCAGTCATAAAAAGAATGAAATAATGCCGCGATAGACCTGAGATTGTCATACTAAGATAGTGAAAGGCAAATATCATATGATATCACTTATATGTGGAATCTAAAAAATGATACAAATGAACTTAGTTACAAAACAGAAGTAGACTCACAGATGTAGAAAACAAACGTGATTACCAAATGGGAAAGCGGGGAGGGGCGTAAATTAGGATTTGGGGATTAATAGATAGACGCTACTGTATAAAAAATAGATAAAAAACAGCGATCTATGGTATAGTATGGGAAACTGTATTCACTATCTTGTAATAACTTATAATGGAAAAGAACCTGAAAAAGTATATATATGTGTGTGTGTGTATATATATACATACACACACACACACAGATTTGATCCCTGGGTTGGGAAGATCCCCTGGAGAAGGAAATGACAACCCACTCCCACTCCAGTATTCTTGTCTGGGAAATCCCATGGACAGAGGAGCCTAGCCTACGGATCTCAAAGAGTCAGACACAACTTAGCAATTACACAGCTATATATATATATAATATATGTGTGTGTATATAATAATACACAGCAATACATAGCAATAATACACAGCAATAATACACAGCAATACACACACACACACACACACACACACACACACGTCTTAGACCTTCAAGGCTGCATTGACCTCCTTACTGTAGTGTCCCTCTTCTTTCCAGGCCTTTGTTCTCCAACTCATGGTTCTTCCCTGCCATCTGATTTTGTTCCCATTCACCCTTGTCCATTGTCCATGTTTTCACATCCTTGAGCCTCAAGGAGAGTTGGAGTCTTGGTTCTGATTTTACTGGAGTGTGGGATCCTAGTTCATATCCTCCTGAAAGAAGAACTTGAATGTGGGCTCCTTTATTTATCTTGATCGTGATTCTGGAAACACAAGTGAGGGAGTATGGAAAGCAGGACAGGGAAGGAAGAAAAGTCAAATAAATGGCATGCTAATGAGTGTAAAATGATAGCTGTGGGCTGCTGGAGCCCAGTCCTGCTGGGAACCTGCTGAGACACTTTAGTGTGTACCTTAAAATCCTCCCACTGGATGGTGGGGGGCTCAGACATTTATCCACTGACTTTTATATTGCATTGGTGGGAGGAGGTACTTGGGAGCATTTGTGCTTGCAAGAGGCGAATGAATTCAAGGCATGCTAGATATGCATTGGAGAAGGAAATGGCAACCCACTCCAGTGTTCTTGCCTGGAGAATCCCAGGGATGGGGGAGCCTAGTGGGCTGCCGTCTATGGCATCGCTCAGAGTTGGACACAACTGACGTGACTTAGCAGCAGCAGCAGCAGCAGGTAAAGTCCTATGGCAGAAGACAAAAGAGACGCAGGAGCAGACACTGCAGGTGGGGAGTGCCGGTGTCCTGGAAATATCTCCAGCTGCCACTGTAGGAACCCAGGTGGGACAAGGGGACACGGGCCAGGGCATCCAGAGCATCTGCTAAAGAGGAGGCTCTCCATCCACTGTGTAAACTACTGAGCTCCTCTCTGTGGGAAGCTGCCTAAATACTGCTACAAAACTGATGGAAGACCCCGTATCTTATCAGCCTTTTAGTTCCAGTAGGCTCTGCCTACTTCATCTTTTCCCTTTTTTATTACTTGTGTCAAAATCACTGTCAGAAATCATGTCAGAAATGAGTAGCTTTAAAAGCTCACACATATTCCTGGACTCACACATATTCCATACATTTCTCACACAATTCTTTTTTTTTTTTTTCAGTATTATCAACTGTAATTATCATACTATACATTAGATCCTCAGACCTTATTCACCTTATAACTGGAAGTTTGTACACTTTTTTCAGAGTCTCTCCGTTTCTCCAGTTCCCCAGCCTCTGGCAACCATCTTTCTGCTCTCTATTTCTGAGTTTGATTTTTTTTTTTTAGATTTTACATATAAGTGATACCACACGGTGTTTGACTTTCTCTAGTTTATTTCACTCAGTTTAATGTCTGCTAGTTTCGTCCATGTTGTCTCAAAGGGCAAGATTTCCATCTTTTTAAGGCTGAATATTTCAATATAGATATATTGAATCTACATATGCATTAAAAGACTTTGATATCTATGTATCTATTACATTTTCTTTATCCATCCATCCATCCATAAACACTTAAGTTGTTTCCGTATCTTGACTATTATAAATAATGTTGCAAGAAATACAGGAATGCAGATACCCCTTTAAGATAATGACTTTGTTACATTTAGATACATACCCAGAAGTGAGATTGCTGGATCATAGGATAGTTCTAGTTCTATTCTTAATTTTTTAGGACCCTCTATACTGTTTTGGAGAAGGCAATGGCACCCCACTCCAGTACTCTTGTCTGGAAAATCCCATGGACGGAGGAGCCTGGAAGGCTGCAGTCCATGGGGTTTCGAAGAGTCGGACACGACTGAGTGACTTCACTTTCACTTTTCACTTTCATGCACTGCAGAAGGAAATGGCAACCCACTCCAGTGTTCTTGCCTGGAGAATTCCAGGGATGGCGGAGCCTGGTGGGCTACTGTCTACGGGGTCGCACAGAGTCGGACACGACTGAAGTGACTTAGCAGCAGCAGCAGCATACTGTTTACACCTTGCTCAATTCTTTAATTTCTGCCAGATTAATATATCGCCATAGAAGCAGCTTCCAAATGCAATAGTAATCATAATAATAACTGTAAAATATAACAGGTAATTATATTGATTAAAAATGATTTTTAGTCATGTACCAATATAAGAATACTTAATGATTTCTGACTATCATTGCCATTGTCTTTTCACGTGTCTCTTACCAGCACTCAGGCTGTGGCTAATTGTCAGGATTAGATTAGTAGCTAGAAGTCTTTGGATAGACTAGAAAATTTCGCCTGAGACTTGGTGATGGTTGGGCACGGATGACTAATGTGAATAGAGTTTGGTGTTGTGCTCTCTTTACACACATTAAGGGGCTTGGAGAGGAACTGCACAGCATGTTTTTGTCAGTGAGGAATTGCTTGACTTGCACTGGCATTTTGGATAAGTGTTTTCCCATAGTCAACATCCCTTTGCTTTTTTCCTTTGCCAGTCTTTGCTGATTAGCCTCATGCAACAAGAACCTCTTGCATCACTGGAACATTCCAGAAGAGAGCATTCAGGATCATGACTTGGCTACTTGGTCCCACAATAGATGATTTTCCACAAGAATCCCTGCCATGGTTTTGCTCCCCTTCTCTGCAAAGATTTAAGAGGCCCGTGGTTTAGAGACTTCTCTCAGGCATTGTTACTTTGACAAGATATACCAGGGTAACTGACCAGCTTGCACTTGGTATTATCATAAATAATTAAAACAAAGCTACATTTATCAAAACAAATGCATCAAGCAGTGTGTCTGTTTTGCTGAACCCCAGGTTCAAAAGGATTAGAAAGACTTAGAAATTAACCAAATTTGTCATTAGACACTGCCCCTGAATGAGTGACTGAATATTGATCTATGTCCCAGAGGAAACGACACTGTAAACAGCCGTGGTTTAATGAAACATGGTAGGGAAGTGGGGCAGCCAAACTGGGTTAGAATTCTAATCCTCTCTTTATAAATGTGCCTTCAAGTAAGCTTGTGCACTTGGGTTTCTGCATTGATGAGATGAGGTAGTAATACCCATCCTTCAAGAGAGCTGTAAAGGTGAAATGAGATAACGTATGAGCAAACATTTTGTAAATTCAATAATGGTATGTAGATGTTACATGCTTTTGTTGTTAAATATGATCTATAGCTTACAACCCCCTCTCCCTCTTCCCGGTTTCTCTCTGAGGCAGGATTTCTCAACCTCAGCACTATTAACATTTGGAGACAGATGCTCTTTGTCGTGAAAGGTGTCCTGTGCACCGTAGGGATGTTCAGCAGCATCCCTAGTCTCTGCTAACTAGATTCCAGTAGCGTTGTCCTGGTCATAATAACTAAAAATTTCTCTAGACATTGCCATATGTCCCATGGAGGCCAACAATAGGTCTTGGTGGAGGACCACTACTCTGAGAGTAGAAGAATGGCTGAATAGTTCCTGGAAATTCTTTGGATCTTGCTTTTTTACTAGTTGATGGCATTTCTATATGTTAAAAATGCCAGAAGTCATTCTTTGCAATTCTCTTGTATTCCATGCTGCTGGGTGGATGTAACAGTCAGTTCAGTCTAAGTTACACTGTGGTAACAAACACTCCTCACACTCTCAGTAGCTTAAAATAGCAACTGTTTATTTTTGGCTCACCCTGAATGTACATTTCAAGTAAGATCTTGTTCTCTTCTACATTGTCTACACTTTGGGATCCAGGCTGATAAAGAAACCGTCATGGGATGATGGGGCATTGCTAGTCTGTTGAATCTTCTTTTGCTCACATTTATGGCTACCATGGGAACTTCATGGAGGAAGCCTTCTAAGGGTTTCAGGCATAGAGGGGGACTAACACAATCTGCAGTCTGCAGAGTGTCACAGCATGCTTGGATGAAAAGTCAGGCAGAAGGTTATTCATTTACTGGTGTATTAACATAATGACAGCCACCCTGTCACCTGTGGGCCGATTTTGTCACTGAACTGATGGAAACTGGTGGATATGGAATCTCAGGGCATTCGGTTTGCCTTTGCTTTTCTAGGTAATCTTGAGTCATTTAGGGGCTGACTTTAGCCTTTTACAGAAGACAGTGGCTGGATGCAGTCTTAGTTGTTATAAGGTGTTGGCCTGGAAGGCTGCAGTCCATGAGGTCCTGAAGAGTCGGACACGACTGAGCGACTTCACTTTCACTTTTCACTTTCATGCATTGGAGAAGGAAATGGCAACCCACTCCAGTGTTCTTGCCTGGAGAATCCCAGGGACGGGGGAGCCTGTTGGGCTGCCATCTGTGGGGTCGCACAGAGTCAGACACGACTGAAGCGACTTAGCAGCAGCAGCAGCAGGCTAAACAAAAGGGCTTCCCTGATAGCTCTGTTAGTAAAGAATCTGTCTGAAATGCGGGGGACCTGAGATAGACCCCTGGAAAAGGCTGCCCACTCCAGTATTCTGGCCTGGAGAATTCCATGGACTGTATAGTCCATGGGATTGCAAAGAGTCAGACATGACTGAGCGACTTTCACTTTCACATATCAGGCTAAACAAAGAACACATGTACACCCATGGTTGATTCATGTCAATGTATGGCAAAAACCACTACAATATTGTAAAGTAATTAGCCTCCAATTAAAATAAATAAATTAATTTTAAAAAGAAAAAAAAACAAAGGCAAATGAGCTTCTTGGCTGCAGGACTTGTCAGAACCTTTATTAGGTTAATATGCACCTGTCTCTCCAAGACATAGATTTGCATACACATTTTCTCAATATTATTTTACCAGGAAACCCTCTTCACCCACCCCTCTCTCCCAGGAGTACCCATCCATTAGCATTCTTTATAGCACAGTTTAGACATAATGGCTCCAGGCTTCCTCATCCTGGAAGCTTTTTGGTCTCCACACCAAGGTATTTTCTTCTGTGCTTCCTCTTCCTCCAGCCTCTGCATATATTTTCTTTCCTAGGCTGGAGATAATTCATTAAAGCAAATCTCCTGCTCCCTGCCTCCCTCTTCTGATACACCTTTCCACCTCCCAACACCCTGACTAAAAAACGCCATCAATATTTCATAAACTCACGGTGACAAATTTATTTTAATGTGGTCCACTGAGAGCTGGAGATTGATTGGTCCCTCAGAAGCGTGACATGTTTCAAAGCAGGATATTCATGGCGTGTTTTAGTGCCTACATTAGTCAGAGAGGAGCAGAGCCTGGATTTATCATCGTTATGACTTTCTCGGTATCTATTCTCTGCTAGCCACTGGCAGTAACCCTCTGAATGCTCCGTATTGATTGGCTTTGTGTCTGTAAAAAGTGCTGGCCAGGGAGGTGGGGGGCTTGGGCTGTCATCAAATGGAGCCTAGCTTGTTGGAGTTTCTGCATATTGGTAGCCCGTGTAACTCAAATCCTATGGGTCTTAACTCACGTGGACATTGGAGGGAGAGCATTGGTCTCCTTGATTCCTGAACAGTTCTCGGGATTGGAAGCTGGGGGCTATTCTGCCAACCGTCACTGTGCAATCCTGCTCTGCTGGCTGGGGAGGTCACAGTAGGACACCCCAGGGTAAAGACCTCCACATCCAGGGTCCTGAGGCCTGAAGATCTCTTGGGACCACAGATTTTTTTTCTCTATACTTCAGCACAGGCCCAGTGCAGAGCCAAGACTGGCTTTAGATTTGGGAAATCCCTTGCTCCACAGATTACATATTAATTATCATCAGTTCAGTTCAGTTGCAACGGCAGCTAATATTTATTGAACATTTACAAGGTGCCAAATACAGTGGGATGTGGATTACAGATGCAATCTTTTCTCACAACAACCCTGGGAAGAAGATATTACTATTATTATTGCCCTTATTCCCATTTTACAGATAAGAAAATTGAGGAGGCTTAGAGAATTTAAGCAGCTGATTCAAGTACCAGCATCTGGTAACCAGTGTAGTAAAAAGTAAAGCCCAGGGCTACCTGACTCCAGACCTCAACTCTTAACCACTAAGCTTGACTATCTTTCTAGATGCAGCAACCCAGGAAACCTACTGCTATTGAAATGATATGCTCTATTTAACGTAGTCTTGCTTATCCACTAGGCAGAAGACAGGGCTCCCTGATAGCTCAGTTGGTAAAGAATCGCCTGCAATGCAGGAGACCCCAGTGCAATTCCTGGGTCAGGAAGATCTGCTGGAGAAGGGGTAGGCTACCCACTCCAGTATTCTTTGGCTTCCCTTGTGGCTCAACTGGTAAAGAATCTATCTGTAACGTGGGAGACCTGGGTTTGACCCCTGGTTTGGGAAGATCCCCTGGAGAAGGGAAAGGCTACCCACTCCAGTATTCTGACCCGGAGAATTCCATAGGCTGTAATAGTCCATGGGGTTGCAAACAGTCAGACTCGATTGAATGACTTTTACTTTTTCTTCAGCAATATTCTTGGGCTAATTTGATTTTCCACATGACTTTCAGAGTACATAAGCTATTATTTTTTAAATTACTCTCATTTCTCATTAAGTCAGATCTCCCCAAAATAATATGAATTAATAGGGCCCTTGGGCTTCCTTGGTGGCTCTGACAGTAAGAATCTACCTGCAGTGCAGGAGACCCTGATTTGATCCCTGGGTCAGAAAAGGGAATGGCTACCCACTCCAGTATTCTTGCCTGGAGAATCCCATGGACAGAGGAGCCTAGTGGTCTACAGTGCTTGGGGTCATGAAGAGGTGGACATGACTGAGTGACTAACACTTTCACTTTTTCAGTAGGGCCCCATCAAACTGCCATATCATCAAAAGTCACATTAACTCATATGCAGCCAACTTGCCTTCCACACACATTTCTTTAGCACTTACCTGAGCACAGGCTCTATCCAGAAGGAGTTTCTGTTCTAGCAAGAGAGAGGTATGTGCACAGCTGGTCATGTACCAAGGCAGACTGTGATGAGAAGGAGGGACATTGTGTGATTGGAAAGCTGGTGACAGACCAGTTAAGTCCACTGAGGGGACTTTCCTTGTGGTCCAGTGGTGGGGAATCTGCCTTCCAATGCAGAGGATGCAGGTTTGATCCCTGGTCAGGGACCTAAGATCCCACATGCCATGGGGCAAGTAAGTCTGCATGATGCAACTACTGAACCCGAACATTCTAGAGCCTGTGCTCTGCAATGAAGACCAAGCACAGCCAAATATATAATATATATATAATATATGTGTGTGTGTGTGTGTATCTCACTGGGGACTTTTTCTGGCCATGCATCAGTTGTTTTGGGCTGGGAAAGATAAAAAGGATTTCAAGAAGCAGAGTTGGGTCTGAGGACGTTCCATTCAGGGGTGTTGTAAACAGAAACACAGTGATACGGAAGTGGCATGGAAACATATTGTGTATGCCAGGGACATATAGCTTAAGTCACTGGGAAACGAGAGAGAAACCCGTTGAGTTTATCCTCTCTTCTTGTAGGGATAAACGTAATCACACATTTTCTCCCCCTGGGTAGAGAAGAATGCATTAAGCAAAATGACTGTGAGACGAATCCTAGCTTCACTTGGCTTCCATTAGAAAGCCAAAGATATATATCTGTGGGAGGGAGGCAAAATTCCTCCAGCAGGTGGTATTGAAGCATATTTACGAGAAAGGAGTAGAGGCAGCAGGCATTTGATCCTGGTGACTGTAGACAGCAGCCGTGCTCAGAGGAGTGGGTGGGTCCCTCCATGGTCACCTTTCCATGATGTCATTTTGTAGGGATTTTGTCAACTCTAGGATTTTTCCTGAAGTGAAGGCCCTGGACAGTAGATCTGTTGATATTCAGGAAACATTATTTGCAAGACCCAGAAATTAGCTTCACTTTTTGCCAGGGTATAATGGAAGCACCTTGTTCTGAAAGCCAGCTCACTAAGACTCTGAATTCCTGAAAAAGTTTTCCGTTTTCTCTTTTTTGGAGAAAGGAGTGAAGGTCAGGAATACTAGCCTCTGTCTAGAATTTACTACAAAAGCCAAATCTCTAGGAATGGGGCCCAGATATATGTATTAACAAAAAATATTACAAATCTGAGAAATTCTAAAGTGCAGGAATGCCATGCCTGATTGGGCAGGTTTGCCTTGCATAGCATTGAGGGTACCATTCACATCATAGTCAGTGGGTCAGGTACTCCTAGATTTGTGCAGTATACAACCTGCACAGCAGTTCATGGCAGCAGGCATTACATTGCAGAATCACTGTGGTAGGGACTGGCATGGATCAAGTCAAACCAATGCATTCTTCCTTTCCATTTACACACTGGGTCTGAGATCTCTGGGGCTCAGAGTAGAGCTGCCACCAGGGCCTTGTACAAGCCCCATTCTCCAATGAGGAAAATCCAGGCAGAGTCTTCATCAGCAAATGATCAGATAGATTTAGGCATTTTGGTAATGAAATGATAAATGTAATGTGTTAATGCTTATCAAATACTGTGGCCCAGGGCCTGGTGTATATTAGATATTTAATAAACGTTAGTTTCAACCTCTTTCCTCTTTGCCTAGAGTTTCTGTTAATTGGATTTTATCTTATAAATCCTGACTCATAGACTGGGCTTCATTGTCATTATCCATAGTAACAGTTGAACTCTGACTCATAATCTCCTAAGACTTTAGTCTAGCAAATGAAAGAATTTATACATTTTGATTATGCAAAAGTTTGAATTTTATTTTAACATAGCATTAGACACTCATAGAGCTTTGGGAACAAAATTCCAAGTTATAACTGAAGTTGGAATTCTCCCAGGAGTGACTGATGGCCTCCCTGGCCACGTGGAGCTTTGGGGTGTATTCTTAGCTTCTGGTGCTGTGGAGTTATTTTGTGGAACCCTCTATGTTTTGCGCTTCCTGGCATCCTGGCCTTGAGTCACTACTGAGCTCAGAGTTTGAATCCAGCAACTCATGGAGGACTGGCATTTTACTGTCTATCTCTGAAGCTGTTTAATAAGCCAGAGGATCCTCAAGCCAAGTCTGGAAACTTTGCCCATTTACCTTCTGATAAAGTTGATAAAATAAAGGTAGAAGCTAATGCAATGTGAAGAGAGTCTATAGGGCCAGAAGACTTGCATTTGAATCATGGCCCATAACTTACTGGCTGTGTGATCTTGGATAAGTTACTTAAACTCTCTGAAGTTTGGTTTTGCCATCTGAAATGGGGATAAGCACACTCATCTCATCTGATGGATGGGGTGCAATGTGCTAACATATATGGAATGAACAGTACAGTGACCAGCATGGTCATTCATTTGTTAAAAAATGTGAGGGGCTACAATGACTCAGGCCTGTGTTGAATATGGAAAATGTAATAGGAGCAAGGCCCACAGGGCTGCTGTAGTCACAGATCTGAGAGTTTACTGGGGGAGACTGAAAATAAAAAGTTGGAAATTGTCTCAGAGTAACATGTGCCAAGAGGGAAATTGGGGCTACTCTAGATTGGATTATCAGGAAAGCTTCTGGGGGGAGGCAGCATTTGATCTGAGAACCAGCTGATGAGAATATGTGAAGAAGACAGGCATGCAGCAGAGGATGAGCATTTCAGATGGTGAGAACAGCATGTGCAAAAGCCCTGAGGCAGGGGCAAGTATGATGTATTAGAAGATATGAAAGAATGCTGTGACATAAAATGAAGCCAGTAGATCAGGAAAGTAGTGTTACTCTATCCTTAGTGCAACTGAAAAATTGGAACAGAGTTAATGCTACTTTTTCTCTTCCTTTCTATGAACTCAGCTACATGATTCATACTTTATACCAGTTAAGAGGGTGTTTGAAAGAAAGTGAAAGTGAAGTCGCTCAGTTGTGTCCGACTCTTTGCAACCCAGTGGACTGTAGCCCACCAGGCTCCTCTGTCCATGGGATTCTCCAGGCAAAAATTCTGGAGTGGGTTGCCATTTCCTTCTCCAGAGGATCTTCCCGACTCAGGGATCGAATCCAGGTCTCCCGCATTGCAGGCAGACGCTTTAACCTCTGAGCCACCAGGGAGTTATAGGAAATATAACTGACTCGTAAGAAATAATGTGATTTATTTGTTTAGCTAAACACAATATTACTATGTTTAGCGATATGAAGATGTTGGTACTGGTTCAGTAGCTCAGCAATGTCATGTCCTCCCTGTAACTTTCTTGGCTTCCCCCCTCATGGTCACAAAATGGTTGCCACAGCTCCAAGCATTACATCCTCACACCATGCTTAGAAGAAAGAAGCAGGGGACAGTGAGAACAGACAATTTCTCTTCAAATGCCTCTTTTCATCCAATCAGAGAAAAGTTTTTCCCATTGGAGTTTCCTGTATCATGTTGGTTAGTGTGAAGTGATACCCTGGGGTCAAAGTCTCTCTACCTGCTATCTGAACAAAGCTGAGGTTCTATTGTCTGGGAAAAAAGTATAGTGATTGTTATGCTTCCCAAATTCCTACCCACCTCCCTGAGTGAAGGCCACAGAATTT
Organism: Bison bison bison; assembly: GCF_000754665.1. Lineage (NCBI taxonomy): Eukaryota > Metazoa > Chordata > Mammalia > Artiodactyla > Bovidae > Bison > Bison bison. The sequence goes on along the minus strand of NW_011495059.1, from coordinate 4,853,884 downwards.
AAAATTTTGACCTCAACTAAGGTCAACAGTTCCCAGAGGTATCTTCAGTCTCCTTGGAGGCTTCTTTCTGACTTTTGCATTTTCCTCTGGCACCTTCTCAGGCCACTTGTACCCTGCTGCTCTTTAGCAAGTTGAAGGCACAGGATTTAATTAAAAGCAAAAGCTTGACATACGTGTTTTTAATTATAATAGAGACATGTTGCCTGTTTCACAAAGGTGACAGTTTGCCAACAAAGTGTGAACATCTTCCTACTTCACTTGTTGGCGGTCCCATCACAGAGTGGCAGGGTGATGCCAGGAGATGGATCTGGTGTGAATGACTTGTTCTGGCAGTGAAGAATGAAGCTTGAGTTTCTCCTGAGGAGTGCCAGCTGACACCTGTCATCAGGTACACGGAGCTAATGAGATCTGGGGGGCAGCCTCCAGCCCCACCCTTCCACCCAGGCTTCGGGCTTGCCTGTTAGAGAAATGTAGTTCTCTGCTCATCCTGGAGAACTGGGGCATCCATAACTCACTGCAGATTATCCTTCCTCCAGGCTGGAGTCTAGCTATGAGGCAAACTGTTGATTCAGTCACTAGGATGTTTTTACAACATCAGTGTATCTAAATTTAGGTCAATCAGCTGGCTGGGAGTTATGCTTGCATTTTTCTCCTGGGCTTCTCAGGTGGCTCAGATGGTAAAGAAATCAGACTGCAACACACGATACCCAGGTTGGATCCCTGAGTTGGGAAGATCCCTTGGAAAAGGGAATGGCTACCCACTCTAGTACTCTCGCTTGGGAAATCCCATGGACCCACCCAGAGGAGCCTGGTGGGCTACAGTCCATGGGGTCACAAAGAGTTGGATACAACTGAGCGACAAACACTCTTTTCATTTTCACCTGAATGTTGGGCCAGAGTAGATTCAGCCTTGGTGTACTCATGGGAGGCCATTGGATCTTCTAGAGGGGAGGTATTTCTTATAAC
>NW_011495059.1:4831925-4852818 GCF_000754665.1 Bison bison bison | reverse complement strand
TATAACCTAAGAAATACCCAGATACAGGGAACAGGAGCTGATTCAAAGTAGCTCAGACAGAGAACTTTCTGGAGCTATCCAGGGACTCTGGCATAACTCATCAGCAGGAACAATAGATGAGCTTCTTGTCCATCGGTGCCATTCCTCTCTGGAGACCTGTTTCCTCTGTGAGTCTCTCAATTTCTGCTGCCCTATTGATCTCTTTCCCAGTTCTCAGTGCTGATCCATGCTCAGCTCTACCTGAACTTGCACTTCACTGCTCATTCATTTACTAATTCATTGGCTCATTGTGCTTAGTTGCTCAGTCGTGTCCTACTCTTTGTGACTCCAAGGACAGTAGCCCTCCAGGCTCCTCTGTCCATGGGGATTCTCCAGGCAAGAATACTGGAGTGGGTTGCCATGCCCTCCTCCAGGGGATCTTCCCAACCTAGGGATCAAACCCAGGTCTCCCACACTGCAGGCGGATTCTTTACCATTTGAGCCACCAGGCAAGCTTCATTTATGAAACAATCACACATCAATATGTATATAATTACAAACGGAGATAGCTCCTCTGAAGGAAAGAATTATGTATGGTGTTCTACAGGCAACTGCATCATTCTCTGGGACACGGTTTTCAGAATCCCAGTTGGAGCTCGTGATTGGTCCAGCCTGGAACACATGGTCCAATCAGTGATAGCCAAGAGGGAAAGGCATCTGTGCATAATCAGGGCTATGGATGGAGTATGCTCTTCAAGCATGGGGAGTGAACTGTGAGGAAATACCTGATCCCTTTACTACAGAGAGACTTTTATTTCGTTTTTTAAAACTTTTTATTTTGTGTTGAGTATAGCTGATTAACAAATACTGCTTTGATAGTTCCAGGTGAACAGGGACGGGACTCAGCCATACATATACATGTATCCATTTTCCCCCAAACGCTGCTCCCATCCAGGCTGCCACATAACACTTACCAGCATGATAAGACCAGGTTGTAGAATCTTTTGTCTGCTGACTTAGCATCATTAATGGAGGAGGGGCTAGTTCTGACCCAGGGGCAGGCATAGAGAGGGTTAGGGGGTCCATGATGACAGCCTTGTGAGAGCCCACAGAGCACCCCTCCTTGAAAAAGTTCATTAGGAGTGCCAGACAGTCCCCATGTTTAGGTCCACAGAGGGGCAGGCGAGCTGTCCAGGTGTTCCAGGGCTAGCTGGCTCAAACCAGGACTTTCAGGAAGGCTGTTCAGAGAGAGCGCAGAGCCAGTGTCCAGGGTTCCGAGGGCTGTGTGACCAGGAGTGTCCATCTCCGGCAGCTTGAGCCTGACTCCCCGTTTTACTCTGCCCACTTGTAAGTTCTCCATAGCTGGCAAAACGAGGGCTTCCTTGGCCCACGTAGCTCTCCTGATGTGCTACCAGCTAATAGGCTGGGCCGTATTTCAGAAGAGTTGCTACAAGGGAAACTCAGCCTGTAAGTCAGGCACTTTAGTTCTCCAGGCATGAAAAACAACACTCTTTATCTCTGGCCGTGCCTGGCTTTGTGAGCTGTGTCTAACGGCTGCAGGAGGAAATATACCACAGCACTGTCAGAGTGGTCCCCAGACTCTGGTAAGTGGGAGGCCCCCTGCCCGGAAGTGCAGAAAAGTCAGTCTTGACCTGTGATTTGTTTGCTTTGGTATGGGGAGGGAGGAGGGAGGAGGTTTCAGGATGGGGAACACGTGTATACCTGTGGTGGATTCATGTTGATATATGGCAAAACCAATACAATATTGTAAAGTTAAAAAAAAATAAAATAAAATCATTCAATATTAACCAAACTAAAGCCAGAAAGAAAAAGAAAAACAAACAAACAAAAACAAAAATAAGAATCCTATCAGATTTTCAGAGTGTTAAGTCAAACACCGCGTGAACAGAACTTACTTAGCATTGAGCTCATTCCGCAGTAAGGGTGTAAGTGTGCCCAGCAAACTTAGATGTCATTCATACTAAGTAGTTTTGCCACATATGTTTCAGGTGCAGTTCATTCTTCCCATCCCATGTCAGTCTAAATCCATATTGCTGGGATCTGGCCTATTCCAGTTTTCTTTGCAGTCTTGTGTAGCAGCCCAAGAGGCATCCAGTCACACATGCCTCTCCCTTGTCTATATTTAGGGCAGGTATCCCACTTGTGCCCCTATGAGAAGGTTTGACTATCACCAAAGGATACCTTTGCCTGGCTGATTCTCATTTATTATTTTAGCCTCAGTTTAGCATCACCTCTTCCAGGAAGCTTTCCTGAGAAGCATCCTCCTTTGTACTTTAACCATTTTTAAAAAACCTTGGTACATGAAATATTGTGGGCTTCCCTGGTAGCTTAGTGGTAAAGAATCTGCCTGCCAATGAAGGAGATTTGAGTTCGATCCCTGGGTTGGGAAGATATCCTAAAGAAGGAAATGGCAAGCCACTTTAGTATTCTAGTCTGGGAAATACCATGGACATAAGAGCCTGGCAGGCTACAGTCCATGGGATTGCAAGAGTCAGACCTGACTTAGCAACTAAGCAACATATGAAAATATTGTATTTGCCCAAGAGGACAGCAACAGTATTTCCCTTCCCTGGGCTTCCCAGGTGGCCCTAGTGCTAAAGAATCCACCTGCCAATGCAGGAGATGCAGGTTTGGTCTCTTGGTCGGGAAGATCCCCTGGAGTAGGAAATGGCAACCCACTCCAGTATTCTCACCTGGAAAATTCTGTGGGCAGAAGAGCCTGGTGGGCTACAGTCTATGGGATCGCAAAGGGTCAGATACAACTGAGGACTGAATGCACACACACACACATACACACACACACACACGCACACACACATGTTGCTTTACAATATGATTTTGTTACTCTTCCTAGTGGTAGGGTCTATGTCCTCTCTTCTTGAACCTGGGTGTACCTTAGTGATGATCTTGGCCAACAGAACAGGGTGCAAGTGGTGCTGTGTGGCTTCCAAGACTGGATTATAACGATGTTGTACAACTTCTGCCTTACTCTATTGGGACGCTCACTCTCAGCTCACAACCCAGCTGCCATCATGAGAGGAAGCCCAAAGGAGTGCCATGGTGGGAAGCCACATGGAGAGGTGCCAGCTGACAGCCCACTGGGGTCCAAAAGTGTAGTGAGCGCCAACTGCCAGTCATGTGAGGGAAATGCCTCCAAATGAGAGGTTAGCAAAGATTTTCTCTAAAAGGATGGATAGTAAATATTTTTGGCTTTGCAGGTCATACAGTTTCTGTTGCCACTACTTGATCTCGTGGGAAGGCCCAGGGGGATGGTATGGGGAGGGGGGAGGGCGGAGGGTTCAGGATGGGGAGCATGTGTATATCTGAAATTAATAATTTAAATATAAAAAAAAAAAACAAAAAAAACACAAAAACAGCTATAGTGGAATTTCCCTGGTGGTCTGGTGGTTAAGAATCTGCCTTGCAATGCAGGGGATGGGGGTTCAATCCCTGGTTGGGGATCTAAGATCCCACGTGCTGTGGAGATGCTGCAACTAAGACCCGATGCAGCCAAATACATAAATAAATATTAAAAAAAACGGCTATAGGCAATACATAAGTAGATGGACGTGGCCAGATCTGGCTTATGGACTATAATTTGCTCTAGATGAGTTTTACCCTTTTCACTGAATCACTCTCATGCTTCTAATCATCCCAGTTGAGCTCCTGCTAGAATTTCTGACCCACAGGATCCACAAGTACTAATATTGTTGCTTTCTACTGTGACGATTGGTCTGCTTTATTAGCAGCAATAGTACCTGGATCAGTGCATGTCTATGTTATTTTATGATTATCTGTTATTGTGTCGGCATCTCTTTCTAGCTTCTGAGCCCCTCAAAGGTAGATACCCAGTATTCTTTCTCTTCTTCCTTCTCCTTTTTTCAGCAGATCTGGTACAAGTGCCAGGCATTGTGTTACCTTTACTTGAATTGTTGCCTTTGGTTTTCCCAATAGTTAGTGCACCTTTGTTTTACAAAGGTAAACAAAATGAGTCTCCATGGGGTCAGTAAATTGTCCAAGGTCATTTGGAACCATGGTCTCCTTGATACCAGGGTCCAGGATCTTAAGTGTGATGTCATTCAGCCTTAATCTTTGCTGTATGAAATAGAGGTAAAAAAGTTTGAGAAGCACCCAGTAGATAGTAAGACACTTGATCCAAGGTCATGCTTGTCTTTCCTTACTCCACTCCCAGTGCCTTGCAGAGTTCCTAGGGCACAGTGGTTGGACAGCCATTTTTGGTAGGGTGAATGAATGAGTGAGTTACTGGCACACATTGGCTTCTCTTTTGGCTGATGTCAGACACCATTGGGCTAAGAGTCAAGGATGTCTCCTGGGAGACCATTTACTCCAGTGAATGACTATTGTATAGAGATGGTTGGTGTTCTCTTTCTGTCCCCTTGGTCTATTTCAGCTTCCTGTTTCTCTCTGTCTGAAATAGTGACTTGGCCTGAAATCAGGTGGTCAGAAGTGCAGGGGAGTCAATGTCCCAGGAATAACCCTCAACCAGTGAGGGATGGGAGTTGGTGGATAAATACCCCAGCTTTTTACCCAGGTAAGCGACACTGACAAGTACACAGCTGTCTTTCCTAGGACCCCCAGTGGGATGAGCCCCGTTTGTACTGTTCATCAGCATATCCTTTGTTGTCTTCCCTCCTTTTTTGTCTCATTTTCCCAACTCTTACAGTATTTTTTGAAATTACTTCCCAAATAGATAACTTGCACCCAAGTTCTAGTCTTAAGATTTGCTTAAAAGCAAATCTAAGGCATTTTCATTGGAGAAGGTAATGGCACCTACTCCAGTACTCATGCCTGGAAAATCCCATGGACGGAGGAGCCTGGAAGGCTGCAGTCCATGGGGTCCTGAAGAGTCGGACTGGACTGAGCGACTTCACTTTCACTTTTCACTTTCCTGTATTGGAGAAGGAAATGGCAACCCACTCCAGTGTTCTTGCCTGGAGAATCCCAGGGATGGGGGAGCCTGGTGGGCTGCCGTCTATGGGGTCGCACAGAGTCGGACACGACTGAAGTGACTTAGCAGCAGCAGCAGCAGCAGCAGGGCATTTTCATAGAGGGAAACTGAAACTAGGACAAGTGTGTATTGTGAACAAGTGTGTATGTAACAAGTGGTGCATATTCTAGGACACGTGCATAGGACAGATTTGCATCAAAAAGTCTGACTTAGTTCAGAAACATAATTATTGATGATATTTTCATAGATATGGTTTTCTTACCTGTAGGTATATATAGTAACTGGAATTAGGCTAACCAAGATGTGCTTATTATTTTAATCAATAAATAAGAACAATTTGTAATCAGCATATCGATTGCATTTAAGTAATTGGTACTTCTGAAATACTTTAGAGAGATTTGGAATGGTGCTATCTTGGGTGGTTTTAATCATCTGCCCCCAGTCTTGCTGCCACTATAACTTCCTATCAGACTTCTTCATGGATCAGACTAAGGTGCACTAGAGTCCAGCCCCAGCTGGGTTCTACGGACCCCACAGAGAAAGGATGGACACATTGACATCTTGGGGGTTAGTTGGAGTTTCTAACCTAGCATATGAGGGGTTCAAGTGTTGTCCTAGGGATTCTGTTGGAATTTATTTATTTATGGCTGTGCTGAGCCTTTGTTGCTGCTTATGGACTTTCTGTAGTTTCGGCCAGCAGGGGCTAAAGCTGTGTGGGCTCATTAGCTATGGTGTATGGGCTTAGTTGCCCCGAGGTATACGGGATCTTCCTGGACCAGGGATTGAACCCATGTCCCCTGCATTGCCAGGTGGATTCTGAACCACTGGACCACCAGAGAAGTCCAAAAATTATTTTTGGAGAATATTTGTGACCTAGAATATAAGTGCAGCCCTCTAGAGAATATTTGTATGACTCTGCATGTCCCTGGAGGCACCACCAATTTGGGTTCCCTAGGCACTAAATTTATGGCTTCTAGCTTTTTTTTTTTTTTTTTTGACTCCTGGGAGATTGACTTTGAGTTGCAAATTCACTGGTAGGGGGCTGTGGTGGCTCGTGGTACCATTTTTCTAGGACTTGTGAACCATTCCTGCTCTGCTCAGTGCTGATCGACTTTTTATTCAGGTCTTCATGGAGTGCTTCCCTGATGGCTCCCTGATGGGCTTCCCTGGTGGTTCAGCTGATAAAGAATCCACCTGCAATGTGGGAGACCTGGGTTTGATCCCTGGGTTGGGAAGATCCCCTGGAGAAGGGAAAGGGGGGAAAGGAAAAGGGAATACTACCCACTCTAATATTCTGGCCTGAAGAATTCCATGGACTGTATAGTCCAAGGGGTCGCAACAGTCAGACACAACTGAGGGACTTTCACAAGGGGTGCTGGAGGACTGGCAGGGGAGAGTGTACTTTCACTTCAGCCTTTCGTGGACAGTGTAGACCTCTGTGGTCTCAAGTGATGGAGGAGGGTCTCCTAACAGACTCTCGATGCTCAGTGAACTTCGGGCTTTGTATTCTGTCCCTCACATTCTCTGAGGCTGTGAAAATGGAAGCTCAAATAATCTGTTTGACACATACCTTCAGGGCAAAAGCCTCCTACACATTCCACACTTGTGTGGGGTCCAGTCTTTTCTTAGATTTTGGCCTGATAATTCCTTTCATGATTTTAGGATGATTTATAAAATGTATTATATGCCAGGTTAAATATATTGAGTTTATTAGTAGTGAGGCCAATTCCAATACTCAGCCATATTATAAGAAATTGATTTTTGCCCCAGGGATTTTCCATGGAGCCTCTGTCAGCTGAGCTTTGGGCAGGAACCCTTACTGGGAGAAGATTCTCAGGTTTAAAGGTTATGGGGTCTCTAAACCTACCTCATCCATCACAGCTTTGGACATTAGTCTACTGGTGATTCCATTCACATTAAACCAGGGAAAGATCAGCCCGCCAGGGGATCATATATACTTGTCCTGTGGATTGGGAGGGATTGGAACAACTGCTATCTCTCTCAGAAAAGAGGGCTGAAGTCCTGACTTAGTGAAAATATTCTGCTATGGCTCCCTAAACATCACCACTGATTAGCTCCACCTTCCTTACTCTGGGAACAAAGGAGTTTCCAATACTTTCTTTAATGTCAGGTAGGGTTGGCATGGAAAGTTCTACCCTATTTTCCAGGGTTTGACTGAGATTTTTTTGCGTTCTAACAATATTTGTATAAGAGGATTCCCATGGACAATCCAGCCACACCCATTTAATTAATTAATTAATTCATCTATCCATCCTCCCATCCATCCACCCATCTATCCATCTAACAAATTGGGCCACAGTAAAAGCCCATTCTGAGACAAACTCAGAAAGGAAACTCAGACATATAAATAAGTCTCCCCTGAAGGATTCAAGGTATCAGTATGTCCCTTCACAGACTTCTCCCTGGGCCAGGTGTTGAATAAAACATTCTGTCATTATCACAAGCAAATTATTGATAAAATATATTTTATATAAAATGAGAATGAAAGACAAGATTGTGTGAGAAAAATAGATGTTAATAGATTCTTAAAAAAGACAATTTGGCCACTGCTAATTTTATAGGATTTCAACGGGGAAAGACAATTTTCTCCCCTTCCGTGTTCCCCTGCCTCTTCTACTGGAGGAAGGGGGGTTTTAGAATAGGTCCTTTTGTGAGTGAAGCTCTGCATGAGAGGAGACTGGGCTGTGCTGCTGTGACAAGTAAAACCCCAGATCTCCATATAATGTTATAAAGATTTATTTCTTATTTATGAAAAATTCATTGACGGGGTTCCTGGTTTGTGTCTTTCCTATGCAGTTTTCTTTGAAGTATGGCTCAGGATCCTGCTATTTTGAGATGTGACCGTTCTTAACACTATCAACCAATTTGAACTAATTGATGTTTATTTCTAGAACACTCTATCCAACAATAGCAGAAACCACATTCTTTTCAAGAACATGTTGGATATTTACAGAAATAGACTATATTCTAGGCCATCAAACTAATCTAAAGTCTTGATACATTTAAAATAATTCAAGTCATAGATAATATTATCTCTGACCACAATGGAATTAATTAGAAATCCATAGTATAAAGATCTTTGCAAATTCCCCAGATATTTAGAAAGTAAGTACTACACTTCTTAAACCATGGATCAAAGAATGAACTAAGAAAATATTTTTAGCAAAATGAAAATTAAAACACCACACATAGAAATTTGAGCAGAGAGCTTAAAGCAGTATTTAGGGAGGCATTTACAGTACCGCTGCTGCTGCTGCTAAGTCGCTTCAGTCGTGTCCGACTCTGTGCGACCCCATAGACAGCAGCCCACCAGGCTCTGCTGTCCCTGGGATTCTCCAGGCAAGAACACAGGAGTGGGTTGCCATTTCCTTCTCCAATACAGGAAAGTGAAAAGTGAAAGTGAAGTCGCTCAGTTGTGTCCGACTCTTAGCGACCCCGTGGACTGCAGCCTACCAGGCTCCTCCATCCATGGGATTTTCCAGGCAAGAGTACTGGAGTATGTTTCCCCCAAGATATCTGTTCTCATCACTTCTGCTCAACATTGTACTAAAGGTTTTGGCCAGTGCAGTTAGGCAAGAAGGAAGATAAAGAACCTGAATTGGAAAGGAAGGAATAAAATGGTCTTTATTCACAGATGACGTGTTGTTTATATAGAAAATATCATGGAATCTACAAAAAAGCTATTAGAACTAATATATGAGTTTAGTAAGTTTTCAGGTTACAAGATCAATATCTAAAAATCAATTGTATTTGTATATATTAGCAATGAATAATTGTCAATTGAAATTAAAAAGCAGTATCATCTACAATAGGATAAAAATAGGAAATACTTATGGATAAACCTGACAAAATGTGTGGAAGATCTATACATTAAACTACAAAATAATGCTGAGAGAAATAAAATAAAATCTAAATAAATGGAGTGATATGCCTTGTTCATGGGTCAGAAGGCTCAATATTATTAAGTCAATTTTCCCCAGAATAATCTATAGACTTAACACAATTTTGATCAAAATGGGCATATTGACTCTAAAAATTTATATGGAAACATTAAACATCTAGTAGGGCCAAAATTGGAGAAGGAAATGGCAACCCACTCCAGTGTTCTTGCCTGGAGGATCCCAGGGACGGCAGAGCCTGGTGGGCTGCCGTCTATGGGATCGCACAGAGTCAGACACGACTGAAGCGACTTAGCAGCAGAGCCAAAATAACTTTGAAAAAGAAGAACAAAATTTGAGGGCTTTACAACTACCTAAGTGCAAGATTTATTTCAGTGCTACAATAAGTCTTGACATTAAGATAGGTAAATATATAAAGTCAACAGAATGAAAGAATCCAGAAATACACACACACGTATATATATGGTGCAGATGGTAAAGAATCTGCCTGCAATGTGAGAAACCTGGGTTCATTCCCTGGGCTGGGAAGACCCCCTTGGAGTAGGGCATAGCAACCCACTCCAGGATTCTTGCCTGAAGAATCTGATGGACAGAGGACCCTGGTGGGCTACAGTCCATGGGGTTGCAAAGAGTTGGATACAACTGAGTGACTAAGCACATAGCACATGAGAACAACTGATTTTTGACAAAAGTGTAGATAATTCCAAGGGAAAAGGGTAATCTTTTATTTTTTTTTAATTTTATTTTATTTTTAAACTTTACAATATTGTATTAGTTTTGCCAAATATCGAAATGAATCGGCCACAGGTATACATGTGTTCCCCATCCTGAACCCTCCTCCCTCCTCCCTCCCCATACCATCCCTCTGGGTCGTCCCAGTGCACCAGCCCCAAGCATCCAGTACCGTGCATTGAACCTGGACTGGCAACTCGTTTCATACATGATATTATACATGTTTCAATGCCATTCTCCCAAATCTTCCCACCCTCTCCCTCTCCCACAGAGTCCATAAGACTGTTCTATACATCAGTGTCTCTTTTGCTGTCTCGTACACAAGGTTATTGTTACCATCTTTCTAAATTCCATATATATGCGTTAGTATACTGTATTGGTGTTTTTCTTTCTGGCTTACTTCGCTCTGTATAATAGGCTCCAGTTTCATCCACCTCATTAGAACTGATTCAAATGTATTCTTTTCAATGGCTGAGTAATACTCCATTGTGTATATGTACCAAAGCTTTCTTATCCATTCATCTGCTGATGGACATCTAGGTTGCTTCCATGTCCTGGCTATTATAAACAGTGCTGCGATGAACATTGGGGTACACGTGTCTCTTTCCCTTCTGGTTTCCTCAGTGTGTATGCCCAGCAGTGGGATTGCTGGATCATAAGGCAGTTCTATTTCCAGTTTTTTAATGAATCTCCACACTGTTCTCCATAGTGGCTGTACTAGTTTGCATTCCCACCAACAGTGTAAGAGGGTTCCCTTTTCTCCACACCCTCTCCAGCATTTATTGCTTGTAGACTTTTGGATCGCAGCCATTCTGACTGGCGTGAAATGGTACCTCATAGTGGTTTTGATTTGCATTTCTCTGATAATGAGTGATGTTGAGCATCTTTTCATGTGTTTGTTAGCCATCTGTAAGTCTTCTTTGGAGAAATGTCTATTTAGTTCTTTGGCCCATTTTTTGATTGGGTCATTCATTTTTCTGGAGTTGAGCTGTAGGAGTTGCTTGTATATTTTTGAGATTAGTTGTTTGTCAGTTGCTTCATTTGCTATTATTTTCTCCCATTCTGAAGGCTGCCTTTTCACCTTGCTAATAGTTTCCTTTGTTGTGCAGAAGCTTTTAAGTTTAATTAGGTCCCATTTGTTTATTTTTGCTTTTATTTCCAATATTCTGGGAGGTGGGTCATAGAGAATCCTGCTGTGATGTATGTCGGAGAGTGTTTTGCCTATGTTCTCCTCTAGGAGTTTTATAGTTTCTGGTCTTACATTGAGATCTTTAATCCATTTTGAGTTTATTTTTGTGTATGGTGTTAGAAAGTGCTCTAGTTTCATTCTTTTACAAGTGGTTGACCAGTTTCCCCAGCACCACTTGTTAAAGAGATTGTCTTTAATCCATTGTATATTCTTGCCCCCTAAGGGTAATCTTTTAAACCTGTATACATATCCTATCACATAAAAATTTTATCAAAATGGATTTTGGATCTAAATGTAAAACATTAGGGATTTCCCTAGTGGTCCAGTGGTTAGGATCTATTTTGATTAATAAAGATGTGTTTAAGCCTAATTATTAATATAAAGATTTAAAATTCATAAAAAATAAAATTCATGATCCAAAAACTGCAGTTGCTTTTGCACCACCCTAATAACAACAACCACGATGGTGTGATCACTCACCTAGAGCCAGACATCCTGGAATGCGAAGTCAAGTGGGCCTTAGGAAGCATCACTATGAACAAAGCTAGTGGAGGTGATGAAATCCCAGTTGAGCTATTTCAAATCCTAAAAGATGATGCTGTGAAAGTGCTGCACTCAATATGCCAGCAAATTTGGAAAACTCAGCAGTGGCCACAGGACTGGAAAAGGTCAGTTTTCATTCCAATTCCCAAAAAAAGTAATGCCAAAGAATGTTCAAACTACTGCACGATTGCACTCATATCACATGTTAGCAAAATAATGCTCAAAATTCTCCAAGCCAGGCTTCAATAGTGTGTGAATTGTGAACTTCCAGATGTTCAACTGGATTTAGAAAAAGCAGAGGAACCAGAGATCAAATTGCCAGCATCCACCGTATCATCACAAAAGCAAGAGAGTTCCAGAAAAGCATCTACTTCTGCTTTATTGACTATACCAAAGCCTTTGGCTGTGTGGATCACAACAAACTGTGGAAAATTCTTCAGGAGATGGGATATCAGCTCACCTACCTGCCTCCTGAGAAACCTGCATGCAGGTCAAGAAGCAACAGTTAGGACTGGACATGGAACAACAGACTGGTTCCAGATTGGGAAAGGAGTATGTCAAGGCTGTATATTGTCACCCTGTTTATTTAAATTATATGCAGAGTATATCATGTGAAATGCTGGGCTGGATGAAACACAATTTGGAATCAAGATTCCCCGGAGAAATATCAGTAACATCAGATATGCAGATGACGCCACCCTTATCACAGAAAATGAAGAACCGAAGATCCTCTTGATGAAAGTGAAAGAGGAGAGTGAAAAAGTTGGCTTAAAACTCAACATGCAGAAAACTAAGATCATGACATCTTGTCCCATCACTTCATGGCAAGTAAATGGGGAAACAATGGAAACAGTGAGAGGCTTTATTTTTTGGGCTCCAAAATCACTGCAGATGGTGACTGCAGCCATGAAATTAAAAGACACTTGCTCCTTGGAAGAAAAGCTATGAACAACCTAGACAGCATATTAAAAAGCAGAGACTTTACTTTGTTGACAAAGGTCCATCTAGTCAAATCTATGGTTTTTCTAGTAGTCATGTATGGATGTGAGAGTTGGACTATAAAGAAAACTGAGCACCAAAGAATTGATGCTTTTGAACTGTGGGTGTTGGAGAAGACTCTTGAGAGTCCCTTGGATTACAAGGAGATCCAACCAGTCAATCCTAAAGGAAATCAGTCCTGAATATTCAGTGGAAGGACTGGTGCTGAGACTGAAGCTCCAATACTTTGGCCACCTGATGTGAAGAACTGACTCATTGTAAAAGACCCTGGTGCTGGGAAAGACTGAAGGCAGGAGGAGAAGGGGACAACAGAGGATGAGACGGTTGGATGGCATCACTGGCTCGAAGGACATGAGTTTGAGCAAGCTCTGGGAGTTGGTGATGGACAGGGAAGCCTGGTGTGCTACAGTCCCTGGGGTTGCAAAGAGTCAGACATGACTGAGCAACTGAACTGAACTGAATGACAACAACAATAATCTTCAGAAGATACTGTCAAGGAAATGAAGACAAGCCACAAATAAAGGTAAAAGCTTTGCAAAGAAACATATATATGCTCATGGACTTGCCTGAGAATATACAAAGAGCTCTTAAACCTCTACATTAAAACACAAACACCCATTGAAAAATCAGCAAAAGACTTGAACAGAAATTTCATCAAGGAAGATACATGGGTGGCATATAAGCTCATGTAAAGATGCTCAACATCAGCAGTTATTAGAAAAATGCAAGTTAAAACTATATGAGGAAAAAAAACCCATAAGAGGATTTATCTACATAGTAATGAGGGTGTTTAAAGGTGAAAAGACTGATCACATAAGTGTCAGCAAGGTTGTGGAGCAACTAGAACTCTCATACATTGTTTGTGTTCATGAAAATGGTACAACCACTTCAAATCACTATTTGGCACTTTCTTAAAAAATTAAACAAATGTGTACTGAATGATATAGATATTCTATTCCTAGATATTTAACCAAAACTTGTACAGAAATGTTCATAGCAGCTTTATTCATAGGAGTCTCAAATTGGAAGAAATTCAAATGTTTATCAACAGGTGAATGAATAAACAAACCACGATACAACCATGTGATGAAATACTGCTTAGCAATAAGAAGGAGTGGATTACTGTTATGTATAACAACATGGATGAATCTTAAAATATTTATGATTTAGGACTCCCCTGGTGGTCCAGTGATTAAGAATCTGCCTGGCAGTACAGTGAGGTGGGGGTTCAGTACCTGGTGTGGGAAGATTCCACATGCTGCGTGCACACGCCAGGGCCTGCGTGCTGCAACTATGGAAGCCTCTGTGTCAAGAGCCTGTGCTCCTCTAGAAGAGAAGCCAACTCAGTGAGAGGCCTGTGTTGAGTTCTTCTGTCTCTGCCCATGGGCTGAGCTACCTGAAGTAGGATCTTCAGGTGTGTGCATCCACAGGTCAGGGTGTCTTTGGGATATGTAAATGTGGATTGACTTATCCCTACCCCATCCCCTTCTGCGCTTCCAGAAAGGAGACGAGGAGGCTCTGTGTGATTGTTTCTCTCTTAGAAGGCAGTGCTTTCAGTGGCTGAGAGTCTGGACTTGGATGAATCTAGGTTCAAATGCTGCTTCAGCTATGATGAGGCATGTGACTTCATACAAGCAGCTTTGCCAAGGTTTTTTTGGATTGTATTCCTTAATGTGAAATGGCTAAGAGGTCCCTTTATCAGGAGCATAATTGAGACATCTAGGGTGACTGCCATATGGCAAGCTCTCTGTCAATGGTCTCATTTCTATCATTGTTCTTGTGGGTCTGGTATGTGGGGCTGAGTGGTCCTTATGGAATGTGTGTACAAGTGCATAAATGTGAGTGTGTGCATGCATGTGGTTGAGCACGTGTGTTATTGTATGTATGTGTGTGTATAAATGTGCATGTATGTAACTGTGTGCGTATCAGTGCAAATGAGTGTGCATGCCTGTAAGTGTGTGTAATTCTGGGCATGTGAGTCAGTGTGCATGCATGTGTGTGTAAGAGGGCAGGTGTATGAGTGTGTATGTGCTTGTGCACGGCATGAGGGACTCTTCAGGGTGGTCCCTCGGTTGGGAGGGTGAGCTGGGGAGAGGAGGCTCCTGATACCACCACATCCCTTAGCACCCACTGTGATGCCCACAGCAATATGAGGCCCTTTGGCCCCAGTTCTCAGCCATGTGCTTTGCGTTGAGCTGGATTCTGTATTGTACAACCTGCCTTATTAAACTAGATATTGTGCCTTTATGAATCTTTAATGTGAAGCACTTTGTGAGGAGTCCATATTCCCCTCAATTGAGCTGTATTAAGGAGGTTGCTGGGGAGAGGAACACTTTCCTTAGAGGCTGCTGGGGGGGTGGGTGGAGTGAAAGATTCTCACGGCCAGAGGGCCAGAGGTTCCCACAGACAAGAGGGGGAGGTTCCCGCAGAACCCTGGGGAGTGGCTGGTTGAAATCTATCAAGGCTGCAGCGTCTGGTTTAGGTGTTGCTCTTGTGAAGATGTTGACTCTGGAAAGAGAGAGGATCTTTGTACTTTACCAGCACCTGGTCAGGTTGGCAGGACAGGGTGGGAGATATGACACATAGTTGGATTAGAATGGCTTTTTCTTGGAGCCAAAGCCCTGTGGTTCCTTGGGCTCAAGTTATAGACTGGCTGCACTTTCTGACCTGCCTGCAAGCCATGCCTAGAGAATCTCCCCCAACTGGCTGCCTGTGGTCCCCATGTCAGACCTTCCTGCTGCCATATTGATTGGATAAGGCTTGCTCCTCGGTTGCAGATTAAATGACCAGTTGCATCCTCTCTTATAAACTTAACTTGGAGATGTAGAGGCAGGCGTTGGTGGTGCCAAGCATTTGAGTTGAAAGTTCACATCCAGTTGGGGCAAGAGTCGGTGTCCTGAAACCCTAACTTAATTGATTTATTAGGTGGTCAGTGGGGGTCGGTGGCAGAAGACACACAGGGGAGGAAGCCAGTCTGAAATAGGAAGATAAAGGAGGCTGCAGACAAAAGTGGAACTTGGGGTCAGAAACAGAGAAAAAGAGAAAAGGGACAAAAGATTTCCTTCCTCCATGACCTGGAGTTGGTTTGATGTTAAAGGTCTTTCCAGTGCTGAGCTTTTGGGTTTGGGCACCCAAGTTTTACTGAGGCAGTCATAGGGCAAACCTTTTGTCTTTGGATCACCCCCATAGACCTTTGCTATGTTTTCTGTTTTATAGGTGAGGAAACCAAGGCTCTCGTGAATGACGAGTGCCTGGGGCACACACTGGGAGGACACGGAGGCAAGGCTGAACTCCACTATCCCAGCTTCCCACTCTGGAGCCACACCGGCCTGCAACAGCCCAGTCCTGCCTTGCAATCACTGGACTTGCCCCTTTGTCAGGACCCTTTTTCCTAACATCCACATGGCCTTCTGCTCCTAATCCTTCAGCTCTCAACTTAGTGACACTTCCTTGAGAAAACTCTCCCAGCCACTCAGTCTAAAGTAACCACTCCATTCCATTATCTTGTAGCTGAGCCCCTTGGGGTTGCCATGGTTGGTATCTATATGTTAGTTAATTTTGTCCACATTGCATTTGTCACAATTTGTAATTCTCAAATTTGCACAATGATTTTATCATTCACATTTTCCTTCTCTTCTCGGCTATAAGCTCCATGAAGACAGAAATGACCTGCATTTTTACTGTGAAAAGCCCATGCAGGACCCAGAACTTGGCATAGAGATGGTATTTAATAAATACTTATAGAATGTCTGCTGGAGTCTTCATTTTTCCTATGAGAAAGTGGAAATATGAAAAGATTAAGAAATCTGCCAGGGTTTCTGAGAAGATAAATAGCTGGAACAGGGCTCTAGGGTCTGATCCAACTTGAGTCCACACTCTTCCTTAAATATCATGCTACAAAATTCCCTGTGATTGATTAATCCTCTGTGAAACATGTCTCTTCTCTGGGCTGGAAGCTGTGGCAGAAAAGGTTTTTGCTCTTATCAGTCGGAGTTATGAGCCCATCCTTGCCCTTTACCCTCTGACCTGAGCCAGAGTGGTCAGAACTAAAGCTGGGGGTTAGGATAACTGGATTCAAAGTCCAGCCCTGCACTAAT
Source organism: Bison bison bison (assembly GCF_000754665.1). NCBI lineage: Eukaryota > Metazoa > Chordata > Mammalia > Artiodactyla > Bovidae > Bison > Bison bison. The sequence continues at coordinate 4,836,369 of NW_011495059.1, read as the reverse complement.
TTGCTGTGGAAAATTAGGTAGGTCAATTTCTTATGTGTTTCTGGCTTCCCTGTATGATGGTTAATTTTATGTGTAGACTTGATGGGTGTTTTTAGGTGAGATTAACATTCCAATAGATGAACTTTGAGTAGGGCAGATTGCTCTCCATAATAAGGGTGGGTCTCATCTAATCAGTTGAAGGCCTGAATGGAATAAAGGGAACTGCTTCCCTGAGCAAGGGGGAGCTCTCCATCAGACACCAGTGGATTTTGTCTGCATCATCAGCTCTCCTGAGTCTTCAGCCTGCTGACCCACACTGCAGATTCAGACTTGCCAGCCTCCATGATTGCTTCATCCAGTTCCTTTTAGTAAATCTCTTTCTCTCTGTGTACACACATCCTATCAGTTTTTTCTCCCTGGAGAACCCTGACTAACACACCCTGCCAGCTATGTGGCTGAGGCCTTAGAGTGCTCTGTGCTAAGACAGACCACAGTGTCAGGGGCATCCCATTCAGGTGTCAGTTGACCTCACCACCCCCTTCCCCCCACCATATTCCATTGTCACAGCTCTCAAGGTTCCTTGTTTGCAAAAAACAGGTGGGTTTGAACCTGAGATGATGGGGAAGGATGTCAAAGGCCAAAGGTGAAGCAAGGACACCACTGGCCTCAAGCACTCAGGGTGTCTCCCTCTGAGAGTGGGCTGGGGGATATTTACCCTCTTGGAGGCAAGAGACCAGGCACTGGAGGGGTGTGGGCAGTGAGGGGTGGGAGAGTCTAGTACCCTGGTACACTGGGCTGGAGGTTAGTGGCAGAGGAGGCCACTTGCTGTGTGCGTGTGGAGGGGGGAGGTCCCACCTCCCTGCACCCATCACTCAAGGCCAGTGGGGAGCATGGTGGCTACTCCGGATCTGACTCCCTGCACCCAGGCACAGCTTCAGTGCAGGAGGCCCTGGGGAGGGGGGCGAGGGGCCACCAAAGAGGAGGGGGCTGGGGAGCCATCCTGCGGTGCTTCCCCCAAGCAGCCTGAGCACACGCAATTATAAGACAGTGGGCAGATGACAGAGTTAGTTAATGTAACAAGCCCTTTAAGCATTTAGCCACATTCGAGTGTTTAATCAGCTGTGTAAAGTGCAATATCTATCTTTCAATTTTATGCCATTAGGGGAGACAAGATTTTGATTAGGTACTTAATCTGTGCACGGAAAAAACAGGCCCACAGCAAGCCCGGGATGGGGAGGGAGAGGGACATTGGGCGGGGGATTCGATAAAGGGGAAAGACAGAAATTTAACATAAAAGAGAATTAGTGCAGCTCCTTTCAATTTAGTGCCCAGGCTTTATGGCCTAATCAATTAGAGGCCTGGCCAGGCTGCTGGGAAGTGGCTCGGCTGGGCTGGAGGCTCGGCCGTATTAATTCCCTTCATTACGCGGGGGTCAGGCTGAGGGCTTTGCGGGGGCTCTGGGAGGCGTGGGTCACTTTTCGGGCATTGGTTCAGGAAGCAGAGGGAGGCGGTGGAAGGGTGCCAGGCTGGACAGACAGACAGGGCTCCTGGGAAAGGGGAGCTGGGGGACTCTGGGAGGTGGAGGGTGGCGGTCGGCCCTCCGGTCCTGGAGTGGGAGGGGCCTGGGTTTGACAGCTGGCTTTGTGACCTGTGGGCTGTGTGGTCTTGGGCACTCTGCTCACCCTCTCTGTGCTGCAGTTGCAGAACCATGATCGTGGCCATCTCAAAGGGCTCCATGAAGAGGAAAAGAGAAAATGGCAGGCTGAGGGCTTAGCATCGCATTGAGTATAGTGTGGACATTCACTCAGGGTTAGCTAGTGTAACTGTTATTTTCTTTTATTTCTAATATTATCCTAAGTGTCATCAGAGGTAAAATTTTAACAGAGGCACTTCCTTAAGCCTCTGTGTGTATGTGTGTTAGTCGCCTAGTTGTGTCTGAGTCTTGCAACTCCGTGGACATTTATTAACTTCCTTAAACATTTTATTGTCTGGTGTAACTGTGCTTTGGTTTTAAGTGTTAGGCACTTAGTCATGCCCAATTCTTTGCAACCTCACGGACTATAGCCCAACAGGCTCCTCTGTCTATGGAATTCTCCAGGCAAGAATACTGGAGTGGGTTGCCATGCCCTCCTCCAGGGGATCTTCCTGATTCAAGGATGGAACCCACATCTCTATGTCTTCTCCATTAGCAAGTGGATTCTTAACCACTAGCACCACCTGAGAAGCTCACTCAGAAGTACAATGAGACCTCATTTTTCTGAATCACAAATGGGTGGAGAGAAAGCAGATTTGAAAAAAAAATTTTTTTTTTGGTTTAGATTACTCAATAGTTTTTAAATTAAAGACGAGGGTATTTAGATGTGGGAAGCTGTCATGACTCTAAAAATAAATAAAGCCATGGACCTGATATCCATGTAAGTCTGAGTTGACTACATGGGCAAATCAGCTCCCAGCACATGAGGAATGGCAATCTCCAATCTCCATTCAGTTTTTTCTCGAAGATGAAGAAGCCCTTGGTCCCTGAGGGATACAAGGGTAAAATGGGAATGAGCACCTTGACGATTTCTTTTTGGTCCCGCAGTGTCCCCAGCACCTCAGCATATAGAGAATGGAGCTGAAAGCATCGGCGCTGGGAGTGAGGTGAGCATTGGGTTTGCTGAGATTCCAGAGTAAACTATTAAAAGAACAGCACTAGAGGAAGTAGGAACCATGGGAACCAGCAAACAGGCTGGTTTACGGGCACATCCTTCCTCAACAGACGTGGGCAGGAGAGGGGGAGTTCAGGTTTATTGGCTACTGACTGACTGACTTCTCTCTTAGCAGCTATGGGACTTTGGGTAAGCTCCTCACCCTTCCTGTAACAGTTTCTTTGATTGTAACCCAGGGGTGATGGTGGCTCCAATCTCACAGGCTGGCGGTGAGCACCACACGAGTTAACCTACGTAAAATGCCAAGAACCATGTGTGGCACTGACCAGGACTTAGGCAAATACTAACCCTGACGCTTATTGGCTATTATCTCGGCATTTTTTAAAGTGATGTGGTGCCGATTGCACAAGTGAAAAACCTGAAGTTCAGAGGGCTTCAGTGACTTGTCCAAGATCACATAGCTGGGTACGATGGGGATGAGACGGTTGCCTTGATTTCTAGTGGCTTTTAAAAGCCTTTCTGCCCATAGTGCCGACTTGACAGCTTAAGGCATGGCCAAGTGAATCTAAACTCCAGCCGGGCATTTGGGAAGTAAGCTCTCGCAATATGTGTTTTTCAGCAGCTATTATGTGTATTGCACTGCATCCCTGAGACGGCAGGGACCACGTCTGCCACGGTCACTACTGCCGAGCAGTCATTTAACACCTATTTGTGTAATGAGTGAGTGAATGAATGATTGGTGTGCCAAATCCTGAGTATCGTTGGGGAGAGAGTGGAGAAATGTGAATTACACAACTTTCCTCTTAGCTGGAGCATGATCGGCACAGGGGAAGGCAACATCATAGAGTGGGAAGAGAAAGGACAAACTGAGCAGGAGTCCTGGATCATCTCCTTGCTGGTTGGAGTTGGTTTTGTTCATGGTAGGTTCATAGGTTCTCAGCAAATGTTTGTCAAATGACTAAAGAAATGGGTAGGTGAGTGACAGAGATGGCCTTGCCAGTTCCAAGGGCTTCCCTGGTGGCTCAGATGGTTAAAGAATCTGCCTGCAAGGCAGGAGACCTGGGTTTGATCCCTGAGTTGGGAAGATCCCCTGGAGAAGGAAATGGCAACCCATTCCAGTATTCTTGCCTAGAGAAGCCCATGGACAGAGCAGCCTGGTGGGCTACAGTCCATGGGGTCACAAAGAGCTGGACACGACTGAGGACTAACACTTTCACTTTTTTTCCAGTCCCAGATTGGCAGGTGAGAGTTTTTGCATGCTAGGACTTCAAACCTTTCTTCAAGGGGCGGTATGTGGTTGAGTCTTCCAAAATAAAATGTGACACATAAAAATGTCAGCCATGGCACTTGGATTCTCAAAACCAGCTCTATGAACACAAACTTGGGCAAGAAAGACAACTTGCTCTTCTTGATTCCATAGTCATGTGGACCAAAGGTAGGTATTTCTATAAAGGGCCAGATGGTCAATATTTTAGACTTTGAGGACCCTTCTGTCTTCATTGCAATTACTCAACTCTGCCATGGCAGTGTGTGAACAGCCATAGACAATTGGTAAGCAAATGAGTGTGCTTATTTCTGATAAAATTTTATTTATAAAAACAGCCAGCCAGTGGATTTGGCCCATAGTGGTTGCTCACCCATGCGTGATTTAGATGGTGTATTCCCAGGAAGTAATCTTTCTGCACGTAACCTCACACCCGAGTGAAGACACCTTGGTTCTCAGCAGCTGCATCCCCATTTTATGGAGAAGACCGAGTGGGCGGTACGTGGAGTTTGCTCTAGAGCCGGATTTCGCAGGCTTTTGTTTAGATGTGGCA
>NW_011495059.1:4794908-4831825 GCF_000754665.1 Bison bison bison | reverse complement strand
AGATGTGGCAAAAAAATATCAGTCTTCACTTATATGTCTTAACACTTAACATACATTTTCCCCTGGCATATCCTAAGGAACCTGGGGACAGAGGGCCTATTACTCTTGCCCACTTTACAAGTTGAATTAACCGAGGCTCAGGGAGGTTCAGTGACTCATCTATGGTCACCCAGCTAAGAATTTAATGTTTATTTTTATTGGGGAAAAGCAATTTGAATGAAAATGAATTTCATATCAGAAATGATAAAAATCTCAAACAAATGGCACACTATTTTCCAAGAATTGAAAGAAAAGGTTATCAAAAGGAAATTCTCTAAATGGAAAAAATACAATATAATAAGGAACTTTGGACTATCAGGAAGAAAGAAATACGGTAAAAATATGGTAAATGTAATATGTTTATCTCCTCCTCCTCCTGCATTTTCTACATTATGTTGATAGTTGAAGTAAAAATTTTAACAGCAAGAAAAAGTCAACCTTAAAAAAACACCCTTCCCCCTACAAACAGTTCTTTAGTTAAGAAGATTCCTTGATCATCCAATCTATTCCAGAGACTTCTCTGGAGCTGGAGCTGGGAATAAAGTAGAGTCCTGACCTCAATGTGCTGCCATTATACTTGGGGACGGTGGATATGTGTACTAAGTGAATAAACGATGCAGGAGGTCAGATAGGACTATCAGACAGGATTATCAGTCAGGACAGGCTCACAGTTCCAAGGCTTAATGGCTTTAAACAATGTTTAGCAAACTGTGATCCAAGATCCAAAGGCTGCTCATTATCTCTTTTTGCAAATCAGGTTTTACCAGATCACTGTCATGTCCATCTGTTCATGAACTGTCTATGCTACTTTCAAGTAATTGCAATGAGGGGCTTCCCTGGTGGCTCAGTGGTAAAGCATCCATGTGCCAAGCAGGAGATTCGGGTTTGATCCCTGGGTCAGGAAGATCCCCTGGAGAAGGAAACGACAATCCACTCTAGTACTCTTGCCTGGGAAATCCCGTGGACTAGAGCCAGGTGGGCTCTAGTCCATGGGGTCGCAAAAGAGCTGGACACGACTTAGCAGCTGAAAAGCAACATGCTGCTTTCATGTTACAGTAATCAAGTTGAGTAGCTGCAACAGGAATCTTCTGGCTCTCAAAGCCCCCCCAAATTTGTGACCCCTGGCTTAAAACAACCATAGTTTATCTCTTTCCTGTGCTTCATGTCCTTCTGGATTAGCCTGGGAACACTGTTTATTAGTCACTCAGGAACCCAGGCCAGGGGAACACCCACAACCTTGAATGTATGTAAGGGAAAAGAGTTCTGGAGGGTCTCATATGAACGATTAAGTGCCTAGCTCAGAAGTGACACTCAGAATTTATTGGCCACCCAACAGAAGGGGTCCAGTTTGGCTGCAGGCCTGGAGGTAAAGAGCTGGAGACATTTGGTGGGTCAGCTGCTCTGACCACAAGTGCAAAGGGATATCAGTGAGCAGGGTAAGCTGGTGGGAAGTGCTCGGGGCCTTTCACTTTTCTTTTCTTTAAAAATATTGAAGTGTGGTTGATAATGTTGTGTTAATTTCTTCTGCACAGCAAAGTGACTCAGTTATACGTACACTGATATATATGCTTTTCATATTCTTTCCCATTATGGTCCGTCACAGGACACTGAATGTAGTTCCCTGTGTTATGCAGTGGGACCTTGTTGGTTATCCATTCTACATATTAGAGTTTGCCTCTGATAATCGCAAACTCTCATCCCATCCCCGCTCCTTGGAACCGCAAGTCTATTCCCTATATCATCTGTGAGTCACTTTTTTCACTTTTATGTATTTTTTAATTGGAGTATAATTGTTTTACAATGTTGTGCTAGTTTCTGTTGTACAATAATGTGAATCAGCTCTAAGTATACATATATCGCCTTCCTCTTGAGCCTCCCACCCTGCTAGGTCATCACAGAACACTGAGTTGAGCAACCTGTGCTATATAGCAGCTTCCCACTAGCTATTTATCTTATACATGCGTGTGTGCTCAGTCATGTCTGACTCTTTGCGACGCCATAGACTGTAGCCCACCAGGCTCCTCTGTCCATGGGATTTCCCAGGCAAGAATACTGGAGTGGGTTGCCATTTCCTTCTCCAGGGATCTTCCTGACCCAGGAATCGAACCCATGTCTCCTGCATTGCAGGCAGATTCTTTACCACGGCGCCATCTGGGAAGCCCGCTATTTTACATATGGCAGTGTACATAAGTCAATGTGGCTCTCTCGATTTGTCCCACTCTCTCCTTCCTCTTCTGTTTCCAAAAGTCCATTCTCTACCTGAACGTCTCTATTTCTGTCCCGCAAATGAGTCACTTTTAAATAACGCAGCCTAGATGTCATGGAAGAGAACCCAGCTGGCCTTTGAGTCCATGTCTCTCCAGCTTGAAGCAAGGTCTTCTCAACCTCTATGCTCTGTGGCCATGGCCTGGGGAAAGTAGGTGCTGGGAGGGGCACTGGATGGTCTGATTAAGGAGTGTGTCTCCTTGGGAACTCCTGCTGGGGGTCCTGCTAGGCTTGCTCCAGTGCCTTGACTCCATCTGGGGTTTCTGACTCACCTCCACAGCGTGCATAGCTGGGTGGTCTTGGCTGGTCAGTCCTGGAAAGGAGGGGTCGGGGGAGGAGTGACTGTGGCTCCACAAGGCACTACATTAACGTTATTAATAACCCTCTCAGCCTTTATTGAAAAGATGCTCTCTGCGTCTGAATTTGCCACTATGGCAACCCATTTATTAAGGCTGTAAGAGCCAGAGTTGCTTCAGACCGTATTTATTACCATGATTTGCGGAGGGAAGGCTCTGATCCCAGAGCTGGGGCAGCTGGGGGAGAGGACGTGTTGTTGCTGAGAGGCAAGGTCTGGGCTCACCTCGCCAGGAGGTCACCGGGGAAGCACTTTCTGTCTCTTCCAATTAGATGAGGACTCAAAGTGCAGGCAGGGAGTTCGGGGCTAAACAGAGCGGTGATTACTCCTCTACATGCATGTAGCGTGCCATCAGGGCACCTGGTGCCCTCTGGGGGTGCCCCCAGGGGACAGGTCAGGCAGACATTGTCTCAGTGTGAACACAGGACAGCAAGAAGTCTCGGGAGTTTCCAAGGTCACAGAGCTAGTGGTCAAGTGGGAGGAATGTGGGTGTGTGTGTCAGGTTCTCAGCTGGGTCCGACTCTTTGTGACCCCATGGACTCTGTCCCCGCCAGGCTCCTCTGTCCATGGAATGCTCCAGGCAAGAATTACTGGAGTGGCTAGCCATTCCCTTCTCCAGCGGATCTTTCGGATCCAGGGATCAAACCCAGGTCTCCCGCATTGCAGGCAGATTCTTTACCATCTGAGCCACCAGGGAAGGCCCAAGTGGGAGTAGTGATGGTCCCCAAAGTCATGGGCTCATTTTTCCATAAACATCGGACCTAACTCTATTTGGCTTCTTCTCTCCCTCTTTTTTTCCAATAATATATAACAAACTGTTAACATCAGAACAAAAAAATCCACAATGATAGCATCACCACAAGGATAAGCTGAGGGGTTTCTGTTCATTAATGTGTTTGAATCCTCACGATATTCTTTTGTGGATATTATCACACATTACAGATGAGGAAACAGAATCCTGGAGGGATGAGGTCACGGGTCTGAACTCACAGAGTGAGGAAGCGGCCAAGCTGAGGCAGGTTTGTCTGATTCCAAGTGACTTTGTCCCTGATGCTGCATCCCCTCCTTTCTTTCTGTTGTCCCATTTTCAGAGGCTGGCAGAGGGTCACGTTCACACACTTGGATTCTGTCTTCTCCAGTAACTGTTCCTTTGGGTCTGTCTGGGCTTTGTCTCTCTCAGAGCCTTCCCTCTGCAATATTCTCACTATGCACACTCGGCCAGCTGGTTGAGATTTATATTAGTTTAATGACCACAGTTCTAGAGACTAGAAGTCCAGGGAAAGGGTGTCGGCAGGGCTGGTTTCTACTGGGGCCTCTCACTGTAGCTTGTAGGCGGCTGTTTCCTCCCGGTGTCATCACGTGGACTTCCCACTATGTGCCGTGTCCTAAACTTCTCCCCTTATAAGGACACTGTCATATTGGATTAAGATCTCTCCTAATGACCTCATTTAACCTTAATCACCTCCCTAAGGTGCTTTCCAGGTGGCACAAGTGGTAAAGAACCTGCCTGCCAGTGCAGGAGACATAAGAGACAGGGGTTCGGTGCCTGGGTCAAGAAGGGAGGGCCTGGAGGGGGCACAGCAAACCACTCCTGTGTTCTTGCCTGGAGAATTTCACGGACAGAGGAGCCTGGTGTGCTATAGCCCACGGGGTTGGAAAGAGTCGGACACGACTGAAGCAACTGAGCACACGTGCACGCACCTCTCTAAGACCCTGTCTCCAAATAGGGAATCTAAGAGACACCTTCTAAAGTACTCAGGGTTAGAATTTCAACAGAGGAATTTTGAGGGGAGCACAGTTCAGCCCATAGTGGGATTCAAGGACAACCTTCTGCCCTCTGAAGTTCCCTGGGATCCATGATGATCCCAGGGAGTCTATATGGCTCTACCATGGAGACGCCGTGAGCGACTGGCTTCCACTTCCCTGAAAGCTGTCCAACCCCCAGGCCTCCCCTGCTGGAAAGTTGGTTCTACTTTGGAATTGCATTTTCAGAAGGGTGGGAACTGTCAGGATTTCCAAGGCGGGGCATTCCAGGTCCTAAGCACTCTTGCCTCCACAGAGCCCCTTCCTTCACATTCTTCCTGCTGTTGCCTCTTGAAGTGTGCTTATGAGGATGGTTGGATTCTTCTGGCCTGCCATGCTCTGCTTCTCTAGCATGGTCTTTTGCTTTTTATCTCTGCCCCTTCCCCGTGGCTGGCGGCGTCCTTCCTTCCCCTCCTCCTTCCCTTCTTACTTCTCTCTCTTTTGTCTTTGTCTTCCTTTCTCCTGCTCTTCCTCAGCCTCCCTAGTTTCTGTACATCTGCTCCATGCTAGGCATAGTGCTAGGTGCTGGATTCTACGCTGAGCCCAGTCAAACACTGATAGCAAAAGTGGATGAAAAACTGGGCCCATTTGAGGTGGGCTGTGTTCTCATTGTACATCCTCCCTCAGTGATCCCATCTTACAAAGCTGTAGTCCAATCATCAAAACCAGGAAGTTGACGCTAGTATTATACTATTAACTAAACTATAGACCTTATTTGGATTTTGTGTTTGTACACACGTGCATGCCTGTGTGTATGTGGTTCTAAATGATTTTTTTTAATTGAAGTATACTTGCTTTACGATGTTGTGTTGGTTTCTGTTGTACAACACAGTGAATCAGCTCTACGTATACATATATCCCCTCCCACTTGGACCTCCCTCTCACCCCTCAATTCAAGTCTTCTAATAAATGATTAACTTTTACATTTTGAAAAGTGTAAGAAAAAAATGTTTTGTCTTCCCTGGTGGCTCAGATGGTAAAGAATCTGCCTGCAATGCAGGAGACCTGGTTCGATCCCTGGGTCAGGAAAATCCCCTGGAGAAGGAAATAGCAACCCACTCCAGTGTTCTTGCCTGGGAAATCCCATGGACAGAGAAGCCTGGAAGGCTACAGCTCATGGGGTCACAAAGAGTTGGACACGACTGAGTGACTAACAGTTTTACATTTTGAAAAGTGTTAAGACAAAAAATATTTAGGAAGCATCCTTGCCAAACTAGTGCCTTTTATACTAAGTGCATAAAGAACTCCTTGGTTAGAGTGAAAAATCAGGGAGAAAGTGTAAGAATTAGAGATAAGGCTTAGTTCCAAGAAAGAGCCTAGGGTGCCCTTTGGTATGTTTTCCTTGGGTGACTGGGGCTGCTTTCTGATGAATCCCATCTTCATTCTTTCCTGTGGCTCTTCAGTCCATCCCAGCCAGCCATGGGTGACAGATTTGCTTATGGTCCATATTTTATTGTTCTCTGAAACTCTTGATGCTCCTCTCCCAACCCCCTGGAAAAGTGAAGAATAGACATCTCATATCACTTGTCCAGTAGGACCCCCAGCCAACCTGACCACCCTCGTCATTCTTGTGTCTTCCTCCTTCCCACCTTAACTCTGACACTTAATCTACCACCTGTGCCCTGTGTTCACCTGTTTTGCTCCATCTGGAAAACTCCTTTTCTCCAATTCCAGGTCTACAAATTTTATCCACCTTCGGGGTCTCAGTACAGCCTCCCCCTCCTGCTAAAGTATGTCCTCCACTTTCGCGTGACATTATTCAGGTTGTAGCCGAATTGTTCCCCCGAGAGACGTCTTCCTGCTCCAATTACACTCCTCTCTGTCCTTCCATATTCTCTAGTTACACTTTCAGCGTCTGGATTGATTCTGTTGGTTTCCTTGTTTTCTGTCTTCCTGCCAGCCTGTGAGTTCCAAGAGGCGGGGACCCTGTCTGTCCCAGCCTCTGCTGTCACCCCAGCACCTGGGACAGACCCTGGCACTAAGTCAGTGGTGTTTGGGACACACTGGTTGGCACATACACGTAGTAGTTATAGTTAAAATGATGACAGCAGTAATGACAATAATAACGAAGTTTTACGACTGGGCTAGCCTCGCTTTCCTATGAACTCTACAACTCTTTGTCTTGACTTCTGATGTAGATCACCCGATATCGTGATCATGGTTACCTTTGTGTATGTGTATCTTCACACAGAGAAACCTTTGACAGCCTCATGTTACTCATCCATGGGTCTCCTTTAGCGTCTGGTCCAGAAGTTGGCACGTGGAAAGCTGTCACAGTGAATATTCTGAATGAATAGACGTTCGGATGCTTGGAAAGAGCCACTGTCATTGCTTCAGTTGCTCTCCGGTTTCCTGATCCACACCAGCAGCAAGTGGATTGCAGAGCTGAGCACCCTCCCCTCCCCTCTCCCCTCACCCCTCCCGTGCACTCTTCGCCTCTCTGTCTCCTACTCTCTGGGCTCTTAGGACAATAAGTACAAGCCCATAAAGCTCTCTCCAGGGTATCTTGCTTCCCCACGCTTATCAGAATAAAGGAGAACTGAAAGGGCTTTCGAAAGAGCCATCTGTTAGTTTTCATAAAGACATTATCTGCTTCCCATCACAGGGCTTTTGCTGTCTCTGACATGTGTCTGCCCTCCCTCCACCGTCTGAAAGAGCAAGAGTGTGCTTTCCACTTTCTGTCTGTGCCTGGCTGCTGGAGGTGGGCTACAGATGGAGTATTTATCTAAAAGTAAAGAGATCTGACTTATAAGCAAGCCTGATATTAAATGTATAAATAATGCATCCTGTGGCATTATTTATAATGCAATAACATCCCTATAATGTAATAAAAGTATGCAGGTTCCTGGCGCTTTTCTTAACCCCTTGATGTCTTGGAGGAGGCTGGGGGTCTGCCAGCTTCCTCTGTCCTTCAGGGCTTGGGGATGGGTGCCGTCTGCCAAGGTCTTGCCTGGGTCCTGGCTTCGGCACAGCTGAGCTTCTTGACAACTGCTAGCAGGACAGGGTTGGTCCTGGTATCTGGACTAGTGACTCAAACTTTGGTGCGAGTCCACATGTAAGTTTCTCATTCTCAACCTACTGATTTGGAATCTCAAAGCACGGGAGAGAAAATTTGTATGTTTAAACAGCTTTTTTGTAGTTTCTGGTGTTGTTTGTTGTTCAGTTGATAAGCCGTGTTTGACTCTTTGTGACCCCATGGACTGCAGCACACTAGGCTTCCCTGTCCTTCACTCTCTCCTGGAGTTTGCTCAAATTCATGTCCATTGAGTCAGTGATGCCATCCAACCATCTTGTCCTCTGTTATCCCCTTCTGTTGCCTTCAATCTTTCCCAGCATCAGTCTTTTCCAAGGAGTTGGCTCTTTGCATCAGGTGGCCAAAGTACTGGAGCTTCAGTTTTGTGGTTTCTAAGACAGGTAACATTACTTTACCAACAAAGGTCCGTCTAGTCAAGGCTATGGTTTCTCCAGTGGTCATGTATGGATGTGAGAGTTAGACTGTGAAGAAAGCTGAGTGCCGAAGAATTGATGTTTTGAACTGTGGTGTTGGAGAAGACTCTTGAGAGTCCTTCGGACTGCAAGGAGATCCAACCAGTCCATTCTAAAGGAGATCAGTCCTGGGTGTTCTTTGGAAGGACTGATGCTAAAGCTGAAACTCCAATACTTTGGCCACCTCATGCGAGGAGTTGACTCATTGAAAAGACTCTGATGCTGGGAGGGATTGGGGGCAGGAGGAGAAGGGGACGACAGAGGATGAGATGGCTGGATGGCATCACCGACTTGATGGACATGACTTTGGGTGAACTCCGGGAGTTGGTGATGGACAAGGAGGCTTGGCGTGCTGCAGTTCATGGAGTCACAAAGAGTCGGACACAACTGAGCGACTGAACTGAACTGAAGACAGGTAAAGGAGTGATCTTGGATTAGACTTTACTTAGAGCAAGAATAGACTAGTAGGCATCCCCAGCTCCTGGCCCTGGGACTCCAGAGCAAGTCAACCTTGAGGGGACTGTGTATTGGTCTTCTACATTGGTCTTATGTCTTGCTCACCTGCCCAGCATCCACATCCCTTCTGCCACTGAGTGCCACCTGTGTGTCAGGGGCCAGCTGACCCCCTTGGTGCCAATTGGCACTTACATGATCATTTGAGCTTTACCTGCTACTGAATCTCTCTTTTCAGATGGAAGAAAGTTATGGATGGACAGATTGTAGGAGACCAGTGTTTGTTTGGATGCCTGCGGCTCCCAGTGCTACCCAGAAATATGTCTCTCTTTCAGCTCTCTTTCCTAATCTCCAGAGTTCCTGTCTCACTGGTACCCAGGGTGTTCAGGTATCTAATCTCTCTCTTCTTTTACAATAAAAAGACAACCTCATATATTGGGTCACTGAAAAAGTAGAAGCCATCAGAGGGATGGATACTCTGAGCTTTGTTCTCCACTCTGTCCACTTTCAACTGTCTCTCTGCCTGCATCTATTCTGTCTGTCTGCCTTCCTGCCATAATAGAGGTTGACTGTTTCCAGCATTACCCTGATTCCCCTGCTTGTGCTTTGGACCTCAACCCCACACCCTCCTCAGGTAGCCCTCTCCAGTAACTATCTCTCCTCTTTCTTCTGAATCTCCAAATTCTTTTTCCTACTGTTTTTCTATCAGCTTCTAAATATATTCAATACCTTTCACCCAACCACCATCATTGGCTCAGTTCTGCTTATAGCTCCTACCATATCTCTTTCCCCATTTAAACCATATTTCATAGTAGGGGTGCATTTCTAGTGCTCAGTGTCCACATAGCAAATGTGCTAAATCCCCTGTAGTAATTTATTTAATACTCACAATAACCCTATGATAAATGAATACTAGGTGAGTTAACATGATTAAAGCATAATGTTAAAACTCAGCATTCAAAAAACTAAGATCATGGCATCCAGTCCCATCACTTCATGACAAAGAAATGGGGAAAAATGGAAACAGTGGCAGATTTTCTTTTCTTGGGCTCCAAAATCACTATGGACAGTGACTGCAGTCATGAAATTAAAAGACACTTGTTCCTTGTAAGAAAAGCTATGAAAAATCTAGACAACACATTAAAAAAGAGAGATATCACTTTGCCTAAAGAAGACCATATAGTCAAAGCTATAATTTTTCCAGCACCATCATTTGTGAGTTGGACATAAAGAAGGCTGAAAAGAAGAAAGTGAAAGTGTTAGCCACTCAGTTGTGTCCGACTCTTCGTGACCCTATGAACTGTAGCCCACCAGGCTCCACTGTCCATGGAATTCTCCAGGCAAGAATACTAGAGTGGGTTGCCATTTCCTTCTCCAGGAAGTCTTCCCACCTGAGGAACTGAAACAGGGTCTCCCTCATTGCTGGCAGACTCTACTAACTGAGCCACCAGAGAAGACCTACAGAAGGCTGAGGGCTTAAGAATCGATGCCTTCGAACCCTGGTGCTGCAGAAGATCCTTGAGAGTCTCTTGGACAGCAAGGAGGTCAAATCAGTCAACCCTAAAGGAAATCAACCCTGAATATTCATGGAAAGGACTGATGCTGACGTTGAAACTCCAATACTTTGGCCACCCGATGCAAAGACCTAACTTACTGGAAAAGACCTGATGCTGGGAAAGATTGAGGCAGGAAGAGAAGGCAGTGGCAGAAGATGAGATGTTGGATGGCATCACTAAATCAATGGACATGGTTTGAGCAAACTCTGGGATAGTGAAGGACAGGGAAGCCTGGTGTGCTGCAGTCTGTGGGGTCACAAAGAGTCAGACATGACTTAGCAACTGAACAACAATGAAACACGAGATTAGGTAACTTGCCGGGAGGCACACACTGCTGTGGAAGTTGATCCCAGGCCATCTGACTTCAAAGCAAGTGTCTACACCAGCTGACAAAATTCTCTCCCCTTCAGTCACTCCTCCACAATTTTAGTCCTAATCCCAGATCAGCAATGACCTCTGCATTGTTACATCCAATTTGGGGAATTTGGGGACCTGATTTCACATGATGGAGAACCAGGTGGCACTGACCTCTCCATCCATTTTTGAAACGTTCACTTTATTATTATTATTATATTTTGTTCTGTGCCCTCTTCCCTTTGTATTCTATTCTCCTCTCTGGTCACATCTCAGTCACATTTTCAAGCTTTTTCTTAGCCTTACATTTTGGGGTGTTCCCAGGTTTCATTCTTTGCCCACTTTCTACCCCACACACTGTCCCAGGTCTTCATTTGCCAACTGCATTCTACATCAAACCTGCAAGCCTTTGTTCTGATCACTGGACAAGAGGACTATTTATTTACCTACTATCTTAAATCAGACATTTCCCAACTTAGTTCATTACTTTGCCCAAGTCACCTCCTCTTTCCCTGTGGCTCAGCTGGTAAAGAATCTGCCTGCCATGTGGGAGACCTGGGTTCGATCCCTGGTGCTGGGAAGAGCCCCTGGAGAAGGGAACAGCTACCCACTCCAGTATTCTGGCCTGGAGAATTCCATGGACTGTATAGTCCATAGGGTCGCAAAGCGTCGGACACGACTGAGGCACTTTCAGTTCACTTCACTTCACTAACTTAGTCAGTGGTTACCATGCTTTCGACCAACTGTGCTGGCTGACATTTGCATGGCAGTTTTGACTCTTTTCTTTCTTTCTGATCTAATCAGTCATCAAGTTCTCTCAATTCTACCTATCAAATTGTCTCCATTCTCAATTCCATCTACTCTTCATCTCTTCTTCACATGCCTCATGAAATCATCCTGGCCTATGCCTGCTACCTCTTTTTACATTTTTGCTATGGATTTCTAACTGATATCCTAACTTCATTCTTGTGGCCCCCTAACCATTTTAAAGTTGATTATAAACTATTTAAAGTATACAGACAATTATAGAGGGTGATAGAATCATTAATCTACTACCTAAATTTGACAAACACTTGTGTTTTGCTGTATTTGGATTAATTAGCTGAAAAATGAAGTGTTACAGATACAGTTAAAGAAAAGGACATACAACTTCTTTCTCCCTGAACTTGTACCCTAGAAGTAATTGCCAACTGAATTTGGTGTATATTCTTTCTTCCCACACAGAAAGAATATAAGAAGAACTGTACAAAAAAGATGTTCATGACCCAGATAACCACAAGGGTGTGACCTAGAGCCAGACATCCAGGAACGCAAAGTCAAGTGGGCCTTAGGACTGTGAACAAAACTAGTGGAGGTGACGGAATTCCAGTTGATGCTGTGACAGTGCTGCACTCAAGACTGGAAAAGGTCAGTTTTCATTCCAATCCCAAAGAAAGGCAATGCCCAAGAATGCTCAAACTACCGCACAATTGAACTCATCTCACACCCTAGCAAAGTAATGCTCAAAATTCTCCAAGCCAGGCTTCAACGGTATGTGAACTGTGAACTTCCAGATGTTCAAGCTGGATTTAGAAAAGGCAGAGGAACCAGAAATCAAATTTCCAACATCCGTGGGATCATTGAAAAGGCAAGAGAGTTCCAGAAAAACATCTACTTCTGCTTTATTGACTACACCAAAGCCTTTGACTGTGTGGATCACAGCAAACTGGAAAATTCTTCAAGAGATGAGAATACCAGACCACCTTACCCGCCTCCTGAGAAATCTGTATGCAGGTCAAGAAGCAACAGTTAGAACTGGACATGGACAAACAGACTGGTTCCAAATCAGGAAAGGAGTATGTCAAGGCTGTATATTGTCACCCTGCTTATTTAACTTATATGCAGAGTACATCATGTGAAATGCAGGGCTGGATGAAACACAAGTTGGAACTAAGATTGCCAGGAGAAATACCAATATGCAGATGACACCACCCTTATGGCAGAAAGCAAAGAACTAAAGAGCCTCTTAATGAAAGTGAAAGAGGAGAGTGAAAAAGTTGGCTTAAAACTCAACATTCAGAAAACTAAGATCATGACATCTGGTCCCATCATTTCATGGCAAATCGATGGGGAAACAATGGAAACAGTGACTTTATTTTTTGGGGCTCCAACATCAATGCAGATGGTGACTGCAGCCTTGAAATTAAAAGACACTTGCTCCTTGGAAGAAAAGCTATGACCAACCTAGACAGCATATTAAAAAGCTGCAGTCCATGAGGTCTCAATGAGTCAGACACAACTGAGCTACTGAACTGAACTTTCTTTCCAAGTTTTAAAGTGAAAGTGAAAGTCACTGAGTTGTATCTGACTCTTTGCAACCCCATGGTCTACACAGTTCATGGAATTCTCCAGGTCAGAATAATGGAGTGGGTAGCCTTTCCCTTCTCCAGGAGATCTTCCCAACCCAGGGGTCAAACCCAGGTCTCCTGCATTCCAGGCAGATTCTTTACCAGCTGAGCCACCAGGGAAGTCCCATGTTTTAAAAGTTGACATGTAAATACATTCCAAAGATGTATTCACAGATGGCATATTTTTTGAGTATAATTGCTTTGGGCTTCCCAGGTGGGACAATGGTAAAGAATCTGCCTACCAGTGTAGGAAACTCAGGAGCTGTGGATTCAGTCTTTGGGTCAGGAAGATCCCTTGGAGAAGGAAATGGCAACCCACTCCAGTATTATTGCCTGGAAAGTTCCATGGGCAGAAAAACCTGATGGGCCAGTACATGGGGTTGCAAAGAGTTGGACACGACTGAGAGACTGAGCACACACACAGTTGCTTTATTGCTTTGTGTTAGTTTCTGCTGTACAACAAAGCGAATCAGCTATATGAATGTATATGTATATCCCCTGCTGTCTCCCTCACAACCCACCCACATCCCGCCCCTCTAGGTCATCACAGAGCACCAGGCTGAGCTCCCTACGGTATACAGCAACTTCTTACTAGCCATCTGTTTTACACATGGTGGTTGTATATATGTCACTGCTCCTCTCCCATTTTGTTCCACCCTCTCTTTCCTCTGCACTGGGGGCACATGTCCATTCTCTCTGTCTGTGTCTGTATTTCTGCCCTGCAAATAGGTTCATCAGTAGCGTTTTTCATATACACAATGGAATATTACCCAGCCATTAAAAGGAATGAACTTGTGTCATTTATAGTAATGTGGATGGATCCAGAGTCTGTCATACAGTATGAAGTAAGTCAGAAAGAGAAAAACAAATGATCATATATTAACACATATTTATGGCATATTATTTGGATTCTTTAAAATTTACACAAACCCTATCAAATTGCAGGTACAATTCTTAAAATTGTAATAAATGTATTTTTGAAATTGATCCACATTGATACAGAGGTATGATTCATTCATTAAAACTGTGACATTGAACTGCAACTATAAGCTATACTTTCCTTATTATGTCCTACATGCCTTCTGTTGTGTCCAGGGTTTCACTATTTAAACAGTGCTGGCTGTTTATAATAGCCAGGACATGGAAGCAACCTAGATGTCCATCAGCAGATGAATGGATAAGAAAGCTGTGGTACATATACACAATGGAGTATTACTCAGCCATTAAAAAGAATACATTTGAATCAGTTCTAATGAGGTGGATGAAACTGGAGCCAATTATACAGAGTGAAGTAAGCCAGAAAGAAAAACACCAATACAGTATACTAACACATATATATGGAATTTAGAAAGATGGTAACGATAACCCTGTATGCGAGACAGCAAAAGAGACACAGATGTATAGAACAGTCTTCTGGATTCTGTGGGAGAGGGAGAGGGTGGGAAGATTTGGGAGAATGGCATTGAAACATGTATAATATCATATAAGAAACGAATCGCCAGTCCAGGTTTGATGCAGGATACAGGATGCTTGGGGCTGGTGCACTCGGATGACCCAGAGGGATGGTACGGGGAGGGAGGTGGGAGGGGGGTTCAGGATGGGGAACATGTGTATACCTGTGGCGGATTCATGTTGATGTATGGCAAAACCAATACAATATTGTAATTAGCCTCCAGTTAAAATAAATAAATTTAAATTAAAAAAATAAACAGTGCTGGAAAGTGAAAGTGCAAATCGCTCATTTGTGTCCGACTCTTTTCGACCCCATGGGAATAGTCCATGGAATTCTCTAGGTGAGAATACTGGAGTGGGTAGCCTGCCCCTTCTCCAGGGGCATTTCCCAACCCAGGGATTGAACCCAGGTCTCCCACATTGTGGGCGGATTCTTTAACAGGTGAGCCACAAAGGAAGTCCAAGAATACTGGAGTGGGTAACCTATCCCTTCTCTAGAGGATCTTCCTGACCCAGGAATTGACTCAGGCTCTCCTGTATTGCAGGCGGCTTCTTTACCAACTGCGCTATCAGGGAAGTCCGAACAGTGCTGGAGTGTGTCCTTGTCCATAGATTCTTGTTCCTCTGTTTTGTCTCTTCTCCAGGGTGTAGATCTAAAATGAGAATAGCCAAGCATTACTGTGTGACCATCGTTACCAGACCTGCCAGGTTTTTTTTTTTTTTTCCCCACAGTGTTTGTATCAGTTTATGTTTCCACCAAGAGTTTTTATCAGAGTTCCCACTTCCATTCATCCTCAACAGCAACTCATAAATACACAAGATATGAAGACTGAGAAGTGGTTCCTCATTGTTTCGTATTTCCTTCATTGTTACCGATTTTGAGATTCTTTTGCATATTTGCCATTGATGTTTGCTGAAAATTGCTGATTCCTATCTTTTGCATATTGTTGTATTGTTTGTATTTTTAAAAAATTAATTAAAAAAGTTCCAAGTTTCAGGCTTTTGTTGATTGTGTGCATGTGTGCATGTTAAGTCGCTTTAGTTATGTTTCGACTCTTTGTGATCCTATGGATTGTAGTCCACCAGGCTCCTCTGTCCATGGGATTCTCCAGGCAAAAATACTGGAGTGAGTTGCCATGCCTTCCTCCAGTGGGTCTTCCAGACCCAGAGATCAAACCAACATCTCCTGCAGCTCCTGAATTGCAGGCAGATTCTTCACCACTGAGCCACCAGGGAAGCCCCTGCATAATTCTTTTTTAAAATTATATTTTATGATATATAGTTATTCTAAAATTAAAAATTTTTTATTGAAATACAGTTGGTTTACAATATAATGTTGGTTTCAGCTATGCAGTGTAGTGATTCAGTATGTTTGCAGATTATGCTCCGTTACAGGTATTACAAGATAATGGATATATTTCCCTGTGTTATACAGTAGCTCAGCGTTGCTTATTTATTTTATATGTGATAGTTTGTGTCTGCTAATCCCATATTCCTAATTTATTCCTTCCCCTTTCCTCTTTCCTTTGGTAGCCATAAGTTTGTTTTCTCTGTGAGTTCTGCATATCCATTCATAATTTAAAATTTTAATACAGAAAAATACTATGTTTTTCATTTTGATTTGTGCTTTTTGGTTTTGTTCAAAAATCTCACTCTCTCAACATGAATCTGCCACAGGTGTAAAAAAAAAAAAAAATCTCACTCTCATGATGTCTTAAGTTTGTCTTGCAATATTTTCCTCTGAAAGTTTTACAGATTTTAATTGTTTTTTACACTTAGGTTCATCAACTTATTTGAAATTTTTATGTGTGAGGAACATGGATATGGGATTAAATTTTATTTTAATTTTCATATACATAGCTAGATGGACAACACCATTTATTGACTAAACCATTTCTCCACTAATTTACAATGTCAACTCTGCCCTACACTGAATTCTTTTATGAGTGGGTAGGCTTTGGAGCTTTTTCCTCTTTGATTTGCTTATCATTACACCAGCCCTGCATATTTTAATTGCTACAGCTTTATAGTTACTGTTTTAAAATATTAATATATAAGTTTCATATAAAGTTCACTCTTTCAAAGTGTACTATTTTTAATATTCCCAGAATTATGCAATCATCACCCCAGTCAATATTAGAACATTTCTATCACCACCCCCCAAAGAAATTCTGTACTGTTTAAATATCACTTCCAAATTCCCCATCCCCTCCTCAGCCCTAGACAGCCACTACCCTACTTTTCATCTTAATAGATTTGTCTATTACGGATATTTTATACATGTGGTGTAATATTTTCAAAATTCATCCATGTGTTGCACATAACAGTACTATTTTGTTTTTTTATGGCTGGATAATATTCCATTGTATGTCTATACCACAATTTGTTTGTCCATCTATCAGGTGATGCACACTTCAGTTTTTCACTTTTTGGCTGTTAAGAATAAGGCTGCTATGAATTTTCTTGTGCAAGTTTTTGTATGAACATATGGCTTTAATTCTTTTGGTTATATACCTTGGACAGGAATTTCTGGGTTATATGGTAACTCTGACTTTTTGAGGAACAACTATACTATTTCTTAAGTTGGCTTCACCATTTTATATTTCCACAGCACTGCACGAAGATTCTAGTTTTTCTACATCCTCACAAATATTTGTTAATTCCCATTTTTAAAATTACAGCCATGCTATAGATGTGAAGTGCTAGCTCACTGTAATTTTTGTTTTTTGCATTTCCTTGATGAGTAATGTTGTTGAGCATTTTTTCTTGTGCTTATTGGCTATTATGAATTGTTTTTGGAGGAATATCTACTTAGATCCTTTACTCATTTTATATTGATTATACTAAGGAAGTTGCTTCTCTCACACTCATTCTCTTCTTTCTTTTCTTTTTCCTCCTCTTTCAGAATTATTATGGCTGTCTTTTCCCCTCTACTGATATGTATGAATCTTAGGACCAACTTGCTGTATGTCACTCTCTCTCTCTATATATATGTGTGTGTGTGTGTGTGTGTGTGTGTGTGTGTGTATGTGTGTGTGTATGTTTTGGCATATTTTTCATTGAATTGAGAGATAGATTACTTTGGGAGAGAACTGCCATCTTCAGGTCATTGTCTCAGTGTCTATGAACATGGTATATCTCTCACTTTCTTTAGACTTCTTTATGTTGTATTCTGACATTCTTCATCTGCACTCTTTTATGGAGAAGTACACTGCTGTTCAGTTATGCAAATGACTTTGCAAAGCCCTCTTTCCTAGGGTTACAGTACTGGATCAGTTTATCAGTATTCCCATTTTCCTTATGTTGGTTTAATAGTTGCTTTCCTTTCTCATGTACTCTCTGATATCATCATAGTTATGGTTTACCAGTTGGGATATTTCAAATACTACCAGATCCTTGAGCTTGGAAGATGGAGAGGTAATGCATCTTCCATCAAAATGTTTCAGATTTTCATAAAAAAATCCTGGATTGGAACTTAGCATATAGAAGTTGATGGGATGAATCTTGCCTTCAAAAACTCTTGACATGTCTCAAAGGATGCTGACCTATTAACAGATAATTATATGGTTAGTTTCCAGATAAGTGAAGTATTTTGGTTTTGGTAAAAGAAGTTGCCTCTTTAAAGTTGACCACTGCTTCTGTGTTATAGGGAGGCATAAGAAGTCATTGTGAAAAATATCTCTGGGAAGAGGGACATATGGAAGACCAAAGTGTGGAGCCAACCAGCAGCTTTGGAAAATGTTGTAGGCAGAAAATTGTTATGGTTTTGCCAAGTCTTGATTTCTTGGTGCCTGGAACAAGAAAGCTGTTAGATAGAGGATGAACAAATATTTACCTGGAGCCATGGAGCACGAGAGAAGGAACACAATTGTTTGACTTTCTAGGTTGTGAGAACTTTTTTGATTGGACAAGATGGGCAGGGCAGAAGTCAGCAGGGCAGAAAGTGCCCAAAGGGGGAACATAGTAGGAAGAATGGGTGGGAGGGGGGTTGGCGGGGGTGGAGACGGTACTTCTGACTGGGACCCAGAATGTATGACAAAGACTGATTCTGGACACATCACTGAAGCTGAGACTGGGAGCTTCTTCTGACCCACCCTCAGATGTAAGTGTGTTGGAAATAATGACTAGGGTGACTGTCTTGCTGGTCACCAAGAAGGCTTCTTCCGGGACTTTCTTTTCTGAGGTGTTGCACTTTTCAGCCTCTAGGTGGTGCACCTGAGTCCTGGCAGCTCTATTCTGTGAAGAGAATTGACTCAGAACTGGCAGTTGTCAAAAAGCAGTGGTGTTGGGGAGACAAGAAGGACATCTTGAAAAACACATGCTGGGAAGCTCAATTCAGTGTTTAATCATAATTAAAACCCCGAATCTCAAGGGGGTAAAGAAGATATATCAGTTGCAGTGATTAATAAGAAGGATTGAGCAGTATAATAAGGATATTAATTAAGTTTTCATTCAGCTTTTTTTGTGTGTATTTATTAAATATATACTACATGTCAGAAGGGCTTCCCAAATGGCGCTAGTGGTAAAGAACCTGCCTGCCAATGCAGGAGACATAGGAGACACAGATTCGATCCCTGGGTTGGGAAGATCCCCTGGAGGAGGAAATGGCAACATACTCCAGTATTCTTGCCTGGAAAATGCCATGGACAGAGGAGCCTGGTGGGCTACCGTCCATAGGCTTGCAAAGAATTGGACAAGACTGAAGTGACTTAGCACGCACACAGGCATATGTGTCAGAAGGTGTTCTAGATACCAGACATGCACCTAAGAGTCAACAAGATAAAGCCCCTGCCTGCAGTCTCATTGAGGAGATAGTCAATAAATGATAAACTTGGGTACAGAGCACAGAATTAGGAAGAAGCCAGAGGCAGTAGATGCTTTGCCGGAACAACATTCCCAAGATGGGATAGGAGCTCACCATGCAGATCCAGCCAGTGGAGCAGAAACGGAAAAAGAGAGGGCACTGGGGACTGAGGCAGAAAGTGAGCTCAGACCTGGAGGTCTCAGCCAGGTGGACTCGGGAAATGTCTGGGAGTCACTCCACCTTGCTGGATGTGACGTGCAGGGAAGAA
This sequence comes from Bison bison bison, assembly GCF_000754665.1. NCBI lineage: Eukaryota > Metazoa > Chordata > Mammalia > Artiodactyla > Bovidae > Bison > Bison bison. The sequence continues at coordinate 4,812,603 of NW_011495059.1, read as the reverse complement.
GGCTGCAGAGGTATTTGGAGCTCCTGTCATGGCTGGACAAGCCCTGCGGTTGGACAATGCTTGGAAGTGATGGGGAAGCCATGGCGGGGGCGGGGGAGGGCTTTAAGTGCAGGAATAAGGTCAGCAGGTTTGCCGACAGGGTCTTAGGGGATGGGTTGGAGAGGAGCCAGAGGGAAGTCGGGGGGACCAGTTGGAGGCAGTACGGGCTGCTCTCTGGTGCTGTCAGAGAAGACAGGCAGTGACTTGAGTGAACAGTGTCAATGAAGATGCACAGAAGGAGGTGAACGCGACTGAATTTGGTGACTGATTGAACATGGGTTCGGTGGACAGAGGAGTCAGCGTCAGTGCCCTGGCGCCTGGTCTGGGTGACCATTTGCATTGCTGAGAAGCCTTCCTATGCCCCATGTGGCCATCTTCCTGACCTAGAAGCCATTTTTATTACTTTCCAGTGTGTAGAGTAACCCAAACTGAGCTAACAGAGCACAGAGGTTCTGCTTTAATGAGCAGAAAAGAGTAATTTGTAATTAGCGTGTACATTATTTGTACCTAATGGGTGCTTGTGAAGTCCTTGTGGGGGTTGTTTGTCTTCCTAAGTATTTAAACCCCTCCTCCTCCCAACCATCTTGTTTATGCTGTTTATTTGTACTCTCAAGTGCTAAAAATACATACAAGTTCATAGGCACATGCTTGCACATTTATTCACCCGTGGCTATCTGCAGATGGTCCATGGCCAGAGTGGCACACACAGGAGTGTGCAGCCACCTTGTTCATTCATTCCTAAGTGTAACCCTATGCTTGCACATGCAGGTACCAGTACCCAAACCCTCACACCTATGCAGAAGGGTGTGCATGCACATACATACACAGGCATCAGCTCCCTGTGCACACATGTCCGGGAGGTACCTGTACACAGACTGTGTGCACTCGTAAGAAGTCCACAGGGGCAAGCTCGCATCCATAACTCTGCCCAGGGACAGGCATGTGAGTACACTTAAGTCCTTATGCCCACGTATCCATGCAGATACTCACACGTGTGCTGGGAAGAATTAGGGATTCAAGTGGCCCTTCTCTCTTCAAGTATTGATGCTAACAGGCCTTCATTGTTTTGGTTTGGTTCAAAGATTTGAGGTTTTGAATCTTTGCCTTCTTGCTCATAGCATCTTGCCCTTGTGAGGGTCAGCAATCATGGCAACAGATAATGTTATTATATTCCTGGCTAGTTGGACTTAGGAAAGGTCTGGGGAACAGAGGTCCTACCTGTACTGTAGCAACAGGCCAGGAAGTAGACTTTTGCCTCTTTGGACCCAGGGCTTTGCTTGAGCAATAAGAAATAAACAGTCCTACTTAATACTGTGGTTTTTGGCTCTCAGGCAAAATCTGTTCATGATGATCAGAAAGATGCCAAACAGATATATTCTGAGCACTAATTAGGCACCAGGGCTTTCCATCAACTTCACCACATAGACTCTTTCTACTAGGATTTTGAGGGCAGCCTTATAGTCTTGACTTTTGCAGAAACAAGCTCAAAGAAATGAAAGCAATTGCTATAGGCTACACAAAAGATAGCTTGAGTCCAGATGAATCTTACATTATTTAATTTCTGCTTCTCCTTAGTCAACCATCCTCTGCTCCGCTGATTCCACCCCTCAACCCCCCCGTCCCTTCCACAAACATAGGGCCTGCTGGAGCAGATGTGAGATGATGACTGAACTGCTGATGTTCCGTGGTACCTCTGACCGCCCACAAGGCATCCCCTTGGGGGCTGAAGATGAAGATAAGGTGTTCCACTCCCCCAAGGGCCAGAGATGCTCCTTTCCAGGAAAAAAAAAATCTCAGCTTTTCTGATTTTAATCTTTGCTTTTGCTGTGAGCCTGGGGAAGCAGTTGGTATAGTCTTCCTTTCTCTGAGGCTCTGAGTGGATGTCATTCCTCAGGTGCTCCCAGGGCACTGTATTCCTAAAACCAAGAAAACTGGGTTTGAAACAACTGACAGTAAGACATGCATCCTGAGCAAAGAGGAAAGTCAGTAGGACTCTTTCACTGTGCTAGAAATGTCATGTTCCCTAAAAAGCTGCCGAGTTGTGTGCTTGGCCACCTGTCAATCATTGGCTACTTACTGTCAGCCAAGGGTTATGCTTGGACCTGGGCACAGGCAAAGCTGAAGAAGGCACCAGGCCCCTTTCAGTTTATGTGATCAGAGCATTTCAAAGAAAAAAAGTACTACAAAAGTTTTTGCAGACTCTTCTTTTAGCCTGAAGATACGTGATGAGGAAAGTAATAATAGCAAACACTGTAACAACAGCTGATGATTATTTCATTGTTAGAATCAATCAGTCCTGCAAGGGCCTCAAGACACTAAACACTTCACATGACACAGTCAACTCAGTTTTCCAGGAACCTTACTAAGTTCCAGTCCTAGAATGAGCCCTATGAAGCTACAGCTCCTATTTTGAAGAAATACAAACCCTATGAAGCCTCTAAAGTTACAGCTCCTATTTTGAAAAAATGAAGCATCAGTGAGATGAAGTGACATGAACGGGGCTGCATGTAGGATCTAGCCTGACTTTGAAGACTGATCTGTCTCTGTCCTATCCAAGACCAAAGATCGCAGAGGGATGGAGTGGGGTTAGGGTACTAGGAACTACATGTGGGTATGCACTCCAAGTCTCTGTGACCCTAGAGTCATCCCAAGCAATACTTTTCAACCAAGTCATCTGGATGAGGGAATTCCAGCCAGAGAATGTGAAAGGGGCCCAGGCCCCCCTTGATCACAGTGCTCGTCTGATAGTGTTTGCCAGTTTCAGTGGTGCAAATACTTATACTGTGGTCAGTTTCAAGCTACCAACAATTGGGAGATAAGTGGCTGGGGGAGACGCATACCTAACAGTTGTGTATTTAACCCTTGGTCCCCTGGCTCCAGCGTACTGTGGAGCCCAAAGGCCCCAGCCATTAACCTCTTGCTACTCCCAGCTGACTCATTAGAAAAGACCCTGATGCTGGGAAAGATTGAGGCAGAAGGGGATGACAGAGGATGAGATGGTTGGATGGCATCACTGATTCAATGGACATGAGTTTGAGCAAGCTCCAGGAGATGGTAAAGGACAGGGAAGCCTGTGTGCTGCAGTTTATGGGGTTGCAAAGAGTCAGACATGACTGAGCGACTGAGCAACAACTCCCAGGCTCAGCGGAGGCCAGGCCGTGGGAACAGAACACCAGAAGGCTATTTCGAGGGAGATTCTCCATGGTCTCCGCCTGGATGAGGCTGATGCTGTTCACTTCTTCCTCTGCTTCCCTTGCGGAGAAAACAAAGAGTGGATCCCAGAAAGGGCAGAACCTCTCAACTCTCAGTAAAAGCCTTTGAAAGGAGAGGAAGGTGGCTGGGTCCACCACAGAGAATGAGCAAGGAGGGGTCTCCGGAGGCCAGAGTCGGGGGCTCCATGAGTGGAGTACTGAGCAGGGCTGGCGGGCTGGCAGGAAACGGCTGACGGAAGGCCTCTCGGACCCTTCATCCTGTCTCCGTCACTCTCACACAAATTAATGAGCCTCAGGATGCCCTGGGTGTTGGCCAGCCGTGCTTGGGGCCGCCCCAAAATAGACAGGACGCCTGAAGCCTCTCGATGTGGCCCCAGCTATTGTCTTTATGAGTCTCGTGGGTTCAGGGGTCACATCCTAACACTTCCTCTTGGTGCTTAATCACCATCCTGATGAATGGACACACATATAGCCTGGGGAGGCTGCTGGGGGCAGTGCAAAGCTCTGGGCAGCCAGGCCCCCATTGTATGATGGGCATCGCTGTGCCTATGTCTGGGAAGGGGGAAATGGGGCTGTTGTGGAGCCTCTGCAAGGACTTAGAGGTCCTTTTTGGCTGAGGCTGGTGGAAGTGGGGACTAGGCTCAGAGTTGGTGCCAGTGGGTGGGGGCAGTGTGTGGGCCAGAGTCAGCCACTAGGGGGCGGGCCCTGACAGCACGTGGACCAGATTAAATTGTCAAAGCTCAGAGGTGATTGTAAGATAATTGACAACCACACAAAGTGGGTCATTTGGGGTCTTGGGGGCCCCTCCAGGATCCCAACATCTGCAGAGAGAGGCAAGGCCCAGGGAAGTCTGGGACGTGAGGAGGATGGAGCTAGGAGACCCCTGGTAACTTCCTTTGATCTTCTTGGTCTGTGGGAATGGGATAATGCTGAACTTCACCAGTCTGGACAGGGATGGAGAAGTAGCTTCCCTGCCGTGCGAGGTGTCCCTGGCAGGAAAGAAGTCAGGGCTAGAGTAGGATTGGCCTGAGATGAAGTTAGGAGTTGGTGGCTGCAGCTCAGGGACACAAACCATATGTGGGAACCTTGGCTTGAGGGGGTACAAGCCCCAAAGGGCCTTTGTTGGCCTGTGTCCTCTTGGGCCTGTCTGGCCAGGACAGCTTCCTATTACCCTGTGGTGCTGAGCTCAGCTTTTTTCAGCTTCTTTAAAGAATTCCCTGCCTTTCTGTCCTTAGCTCTGGCTGATTCTGGCATCTTGTTGACTTTCTGAGCCTGCTGCCTGCCCAGGATGGAGTTGTCCAAGGATGTGCTATTGTAAGACTCAAGCTGGAAGCCAAAGGGGTTGAGATTCACATTAAAGAAGAGAAGACCAGGGAATCCACCAGCTACTAGGGGGGCGGATAGAGCCAGGGTCCTACAGCCATCCATCCATCCATCCATCCGTCTACTCATTCACCATCTACCCACTAATCCATTCAACCAGTGTATGTCACTGAAGCTTACCCTGTGCCAGGCTGTCTTCCAGTCCTAAGCACATGACCATGAACATGGCAGGAAAAGTCTCTGACTTCATGAAACCATATTTGAATGGCAGCATCCCAGTGACAAGCCAGATCACTCACACAACACAAGGATGGAAAGAGTTGTGTCTTCTCTTCATTTACCAAGGCAGCACGCTCCCTTCATCTCCTGCCCTGACGCATACAGGCACATTTACAGTACATATAATTGTACCTAATGATGTACAGGGCTTCCCTGGTGGCTCAGCTGGTAAAGAATCCACCTGCAACGTGGGAGACTTGGGTTCGATCCTTGGGTTGGGAAGATCCCCTGGAGAAGGGAGAAGCTACCCACTCCAGTATTCTGGCCTGGAAAATTCCACAGACTCTGTAGACCACAGGGTTGCAAAGAGTTGGACATGACTGAGTGACTTTCACTTTCATGATGTACATGCCCACGGATGCTCACAGTGCACCCCTTTGGACACTGACACATCTGCAAGGTCACGTGTGCACATACACAGACATACGGGAATGCACAACTGTCTAGATACTTGTGTACCCATGTCACAAGTATACATGTGATACATATGCACACATGCACACATACACAGACACATAGGGGACTTGCACATATTTTTACATACATGCATACATACCCAGGAACAGACAAGAACATGCACAAACATACATTTACACATGTGCCCATCACTTAAGCACACTGGTGTATGCACATACCAAATATAAATATGAATACTTGGGTACAGTTTGGTTCAGTATGCATACAGGCCATGTGTACCCATATGTACACTCATCTATGCACACAGGCTACACATATGTACATGTGTGTGCAGGTAAATACCCTCTCTAACTGTGACCTTTCCCCAAAGCCCCCATACTCTGCCATTGCCCCATCCTAGCCTGGGGAATTATCCGGATCTCTGACAAGAGAATGGGTTACTAATGCAACCACAGAGCTGTTTTGACACTTTTGATGAATAACATTCAATACTATTAATTGGAACAATTGCTTTTCATTTAACTAAATCATGGGAATTGCTAAACTAAATTGAAACGGAATGTAATTTTGCCGCGCACTGCTTTAATATGGGCCTCTAAATGTCTTCTCCCTGAAGGATTAGTAACTTAATCACCCACCAGTGATAACTGCTTCGCAGGCTCAGCTGGGAGGCTTCCTGCTCCACGGCAGCCTGGCCAGGAACAGGCTGGGGGCCCAGGAGCTGCTTCCCCCACCCCAGCCTCCTCACCCTGCATTATTCATCTCAGGGAACACTGTTCCCTCCCTTCTCTGATCCCAGCAGGACCTTCAGAGATCCTCTCCTTTCCCCCTGATTCTGCTGCTCTGTTTGCACTCTGGGTGGGGTAATCTGTCACCCCAGGGATCTGGATATATGCACCAGACTCTCACTCCAGGCTGCTCTGAGCCTTGCTAAGCCCCTTCATCTTGAGAACACTGGGTCAGGTATCCTGGGGCTGCTGAGACTCCAAGGGCAATCCAGAGCCTGGCCTGGCTTCCAGGAGCAGGTTGTCATGGGCCAGAAATTCCCCGTGTGTTTCTGAAACGGGCACAGACATTCCCATGGCTCAGCCAGGTGTGCTGTTGGAGGGTGACCAGCTGTCCCTGTTTACTTGTGACAGAGGGATCCCTAGGACATGGAGTTGCCAGTGCCAAAACTAAACAGTCCCTGGCTCCTAGGTATGGGGACATTGGTATCCCCAGATAGAAATCAGCCTTAACATTCATCGAGTGCTTACTGTATGCTAGGAGGTTGCCATGCATGATCTCATTTGATTTTGAAACTATTTTATGGGGCTCATTTCTATGAACATACTTATTTATAATGAGAAAACTGAGACTCATTTTTTTTTAACCTTACCTAAGATCCCGCTCGGAGAAGGCAATGGCACCCCACTCCAGTACTCTTGCCTGGAAAATCCCATGAACGGAGGAGCCTGGTAGGCTGCCGTCCATGGGGTCGCTAAGAGTCGGACACGGCTGAGCGACTTCACTTTCCCTTTCCACTTTCGTGCATTGGAGAAGGAAATGGCAACCCACTCCAGTGTTCTTGCCTGGAGAAACCCAGGGACGGGGGAGCCTGATGGGCTGCTGTCTATGGGGTCGCACAGAGTCAGACGTGACTGAAGCGACTTAGCAGCAGCAGCAGCAAGATCTCACTGGTATAACTATAACAACAAGGGCGCATGCATGTGTGCATGCCAAATTGCTTCAGTTGTGTCTGCTTCTTTGCGACCCTATGGACTGTAGCCCATCTGGCTCTTCTGTCCATGGGATTCTCCAGGCACGAATTCTGGAGTGGGTTGCCATGCCCTCCTACAGGGGATCTTCCTGACCCAGGAATCGAACCCTGGGTCTTATGTCTCCTATATCGGCAGACAGGCTCTTTATCACTAGTGCCAGCTGGGAAGCCCCAACAGCAAGAGTAATAGCAGCTAATATTTTTAAGAGCTTGCTTTGCAATAAGCACTTGTGTTAAAGGTCCAGCATATGTCCCCACAGCACCCTTGAAGATAGGCAACATTTTTCTGGGGGCTGAGGTGGGTGGGGACATACATCATTTCCTTTATTTTTTAAAAATTAAATTTAGGTTTTCATCTAAATATAGTTGATGTACAATATTATACAAGTTACAGGTATACAGTATAGTGATGCACAACTTTTAAAGATTTTACTCCATTTATAGTTATTATAAAAATTGGCTATATTCCCTGTATTGTACAATATATACTTGTAGCTTATTTTATACCTAATAGTTTGTACCTCTTCACCCCATGCCCTCATCTTTTCCCTCCCCTCTTCCCTCTTCCCATTGGTAACTCTAGTTTGTTCTCTGTATTTGTGAGTCAGTTTCTTTTTTGTTATATGCATTAGTTTGCCGTGTTTTGGATTCTACATACAAGTGATATCATACAGTATTTGTCTTTCTCTATCTGACTTATTTCACTTTGAATAATACCCTCCAAGTACATCTTTGTTGCTGCAAATGGCAAGGTTTCATTTTTCTGTTTTACGACTGAATAACATTCCACTGTATACATATGTTGCTGTCATCAAGTTGTGTCCAACTCTTCGCGACCCCATGAACTGCAGCATGTCAGGCTTCCCTGTCCCTCACCATCTGGTGGAGTTTGCCCAAGTTCATGTCACTGAACTCAGCATGGAGTTCTCTCAGTACATCTCTTGCCCTTGGGTGTCTGAACAAAGGCTGGCCGCTTGTTCAACAAGGGTTTCCTGGCCAGACACCCCTCTCCACTTCCGGTGACTTGGTACCTGGCGTGAGTCTTTGAGCAGATTCTGCATGTGGTTCTGAGCTCTGTCAGCCCGTCTTCCTGCCACCCCTGCTGAGGCCTCATGGGGACTGAAGCAACAGTGTTTTGGAAGGGCAGTCTCTGTTCTGTCTCTCCATTCTCTCCCCTCCCCAACTTTAAGGCAGAATTTCTAAATATGCCCCTGAGTGATCACTCTGAAATACGTGCTTGAAGACGAAGATGCCCATTTGGAGAGGGAATAACATTACTGAGCTTTTACTAAGAACTCAACACTGTGCCAGACGTTTTGTACACTTTCTCATCTGATCCAGTGGCATCCCCAGGGGCTGGAATTATTAGCCCCAATTTATAGCTCAGGGAACTGAGGCATTGATAGTGAAGGGATCCCGAGGCCATGCACTGAGTCCATGGCAAGCTGAGGTCTAATAATCAGATAGTCTGATTACACAAACGACGTTCTCTCCCTGGGCCAGGTCGCCAGAGTGTAGCTGCTTCTGGCCTCCAACTTTCTCAGCCTCACTGGGAGGCAGCTTGGCAAGGTGGTGATGCTCAGGGGGTCTGAAGACAAATTAATGTGGCCTGAAGCCTGGGGCTGTTCCATTACTCAGGGGACGTGGAGCTGAGATCCTCGTCCGTGTACAATAGGGATTCCCACCATCCCCAGAACTCATGCTGGGATACTTGCATAAGGCATTCGGCTTAGGAAATGGTGGCTTTCATTATTATTTTTATTATTTCTTAAAATATGTTCTTTATGGGCTTCCCAGGTGGCACTAGCGGTAAGGAATCTGACTGCCAGTGCAGGAGATGCAAGAGCCATGGGTTCAATCCTGGGTCAGGAAGATCCCCTGGAGAAAATGGCAACTCACTCCAGTATTGTTTCCTGGAAAATTCCATGGACAGAGGAGCCTGGTGGGCCACAGTCCATGGGGTCACAAAGAGTCAGACATGACTGAGCATGCGCACACATATATACATTCTTTTCCATTATTACTACCAGATATTGAGTGTAGTTCCTGTACTATATAGTAAGTCCTTGTTGTTTATCTATTATATGTAGTAGTTTGTATCTGCTAATCCCAGACTCTTACTTTTTCCCTTCCCCTTGTTTCCCCTTTGGTAACCATAAGTTTATATTCTATGTCTGTGAGACGGTTTCTGTCTTGGAATACTACTCAGCCATAAAAAGAATGAAATCACGCTATTTGCAGCAACATGGATGGATCCAGAGATTATCATTCTAAATGAAGTAAGTCAGGCAGAGAAAGACACATATATGATATCCCTTTTATGTGGAATCTAAAAAAATGATAACAATTTTTTTGTTTTTATTATTTCTGATGGTTTGGCAGGGGGTTCTCCAGAGTTCAACAATGTGGTGGTGGTGGTGGTTTAGTCGCTCAGTGGTGTCCGACGCTTGCGACCCCATGGACTGTAGCCTGCCAGCCTCCTCTGTCCATGGAATTCTCCAGGCAAGAATACTGGAGTGGATTGCCATTTCCTTCTCCAGGGGATCTTCCTGACCCAGGGATTGAACCCAGGCCTCCTGCATTGCAGGCAGATTCTTTACCAACTGAACTATGAGGGAAGTCCAAGTTCAACAATACAGACTGTCAGACCCTGCCTTGCCCCACATTTTATGCTGCCTGAGCCCTTGAGTTTCCCATTAACTTGATACATCTGGACAAAAGGGAGCAGGTTGTTCATGGAATCCCAAAGTCAGTCAACAGTCTCCCTTTTGCTTCTCCCATTCACTAAAATCAATGTGCATGGACTGAACACTGAGGCTGTGCAGGGCCCTGAAGCTGCCCCTGAGCTGGTTTCATCCTTTTGCTGAGTCAGGAGGAGGAGCTAAGATAGTGGTTCTCCAAGTGTGGACCCTGGGCCAGCAGCATCAGGATCATCTGGGAACACATCAAAAGATGCCAGTTCTCAGGCTCGCCCCAAGCCCTACTGAATCGGAAACTGTGCAGGTAAGGCCTAGGCACTGGTGTTTTAATGAGTATTTAGCATTATTCTAAGGCATGCTAAGGACTGAGAAACACTGCTTTAGGAGACAAGAACACAGCTGTTCTCAGAGGAACCAGCTAAGCCTGTGGAATCTGGGGGGGAAGAGTGGTACCCAGCAGGGGCATCTCTGGGGGGCAGGATGCTCTGACCCTGAGTGCCTGCCCTTCTCAGGCTTGGGAGGAGAGGAGACAGCCAGGACAGCTGCTGCCCACACGGCACCTTTGGCAAATCAGTGAAAGGTGCCCCTTCCTTGGAGTAGGTGCTTTGCTGTTGATGAGTGGAACATGAACTTGTTTTCCATCTTAATTCACCTCCCTTGAGTGCAAGGCTCAGGCAAACTGTTCAGTGGGCCTGGGAGATTTTGAGAGAGGAAAGACATACCGTGCTTATCCTTATCTGGGGGCCTGGCTCCTGGGATGCTGGGCAGGCGACCAGGGTGAGTGCCTCTGCTGCATGGGCTTTCCCCAGGCCTCAGCGATTCTTTAAAAGAAACTGGCTGCCAAGGCCAAAAAACTTGGGAGGCCTAGGGCAGTGAAAGAGCAGTTATGAAGACAGCAAGCCATGGACCAGAGGCGACACCCTGCCCTAAGCCAACACTGGAGAAAATGAAACAGGCATTTGAAAGCCTCTCGAGGTGTAGGTCCCCTAGAGCTCTGTCCTCCTGCCAACGAGTAGTCATCAGACACTGATGGAGAAAGGAAACAAAACCCTGGACATGGCCACAGAGTAAGAGGAAGTTCTTGGCCCCAGCTCCCCTACATCCCCCCAGTTGGCATCTGGATGACCAGTCTTCTTCCTCCCTCCCTCTTTCCTGCCTCTTCCCCCATGGGACCCTCTCAGTTCCCCCTTCCATTCTCCTAGCATAGGCTACCTCACTTGGGCTTCACCACTTCTTGGTTCTAGTAAGGGACCCCTGCTCCCCGCCTTGTCATTCCTGTTCTTAGGGGCTGATGTCACCTCACTTCACCCCAGAAGCCTTCCTAGGTTTTATCCTCAGCTGGCCACCTGGAACACTGCTTTAATTGGGGCTTTCATGGGCCATATCCTCTTCCAGATTCCTCCCTTTCCCAGAAGGTAACTTCCTGGGGTAGGGGACTACCTGCATCTCCTCCTCTTCTGCCCTCCAGATTAGGAGTTTCTTAGACCAAATTGAGATCTTTCTGCCCATGAATGAGTTTCTCCACTCCAACATCTGCTGCCACATGTTTTGGACAAAGTAGGGGAAGAGAGAGCCCTCTGAAGTTCAGCTCCAGGGTTCCCTAGACCTGCCTTGCTGGCTGGCATTATCTCTGGTCTGGATACTTACATTTTAAAATGCACCAAGAGCTACAGATTTAGAAAGCTGGGGCTTCCCATGCAGTGCAGTGGTAAAGAATTCATCTGCCAATACAGCAGATATGGGTTCAATCCCTGGGTTGGGAAGATCTCCTGGAGGGGGAAATGGCAACCCACTCCAGTATTCTTGCCTGAAAAATCCCATGGACAGAGGAGCCTGGTGGACTACAACCCATGGGATCACAGAGTTGGACACAACTGAGCAACTGGGCGTGCATGCATTTAGAAAATTAGAACAGACTACCATGTACAGTCTCAGTGGTCATAGGTATAATCAGTTGTCAATTCATAGCTATCAGCACATTTGTTCCTACTTGGATAGGGAATAACCTAGTGGCCATCGGAATCTGTCCTCTCCTCCTTTGTAATAAAAGTGTTGGTTACATGTTTCCTCAGTCAGATATCATCTTTTATTTCCTCTTCAAATTATATCTGATAATGTGACTAATTTATTTTGGACAGAATATGAGCAGAAGTGCTTTGAATCATTTCCAGGCCTAACCCAAAACCTGCCTACATGGGTTCCTCAGTGTTGATTCTCTTTTTAGCTCCCTGGGACAGCAGCAAGTAGGGTGAGCTTGGAGTGTTGAAGGTGACAAGGCCACTGTCAGCTTGGGCACTTGAATGATCCTTGGAGCAGAATTCCACTAACCTGGAACATCTCCTTGGAAAGTTATGTGAGAATAAATATACCTTTTATTTTTTGAGCTATCAAAATTTGGAGGTCTGTTTGTTATAGCTAGTTAGCTTATCCTACTAAGTATATGACTTATACACTGTAGAAGGCATAATTGCTAAAAGAGCCCCTAAAAGATGTCCCCTCTGACCCCACCCCATTACCCAAAGCCTATGAATGAATATGGTGAAGTATCACTCCCATGATTATGTCATATGGCAAGTTGATCTTAAAACAGGGTTATACAAGTGAATTCAGTGTAATTACAAAAGCCCTTAAAAGTTGAAAACCTTTCTCTGGCAGTTGGCAGAAAGGGAAATCCAGAGAGATTCAAAGCAGAAGGACTCAGTGTGCAATGGCTGGATTGAAGAAGGAGAGGGTGATGGGAGAGAGAATGTGGGTGGCCTCCAGTAGCAGAGAGTGGTCCCAGCTTGACAGTCAGAAAGGACCTCAGCTCTAGAACAGCTGAAAAGAATTGGATTCTGCCAACAATCTGAATGAGCTGAGAATTGAATTCTTTCCCTGAGCCTCCAGATAGGCATCCAGCTTGACCCACACCTTGATTTCTGCCTTGAAACTGAGTGGAGACCTCAGACGAGCCCACTTGGGCTTTTGACCTGTACAATTGTGAAATAAAAAATGGGTATTGTTTGAACCAATAAGTGTGTTATAATTTGTTATTTAACAATAAAAAAATCAATAAAACCCCTTAAGTGTAGGACCACTGATCTTATTTGTTTTTAGTCTCTCTGAAATCCAAGGATAGTGCCTGGCATGTGAGAGCTTATGAAGTTTCTGTTGAATGGGAACATGAGTTAGTGTAGGAGATAAATGAGAATCCTTGGGATATTGATCAGAAGACTGCACACCTTTCTGATAAAGGCCAGATGGGGCTTCCCTGGTAGCTCAGCTGGTAAAGAACCTGTCTGCAGTGCAGGAGACCCTGGTTTGATTCCTGGGTCAGGAAGATCCCCTGGAGTAGGGCATGGCAACCCACTCTAGTATTCTTGCCTAGAGAGTCCGCATGGACAGAGGAGCCTGGCAGGCTATAGTCCATGGGGTTGCAAAGAGTCGGACATGACTGAACGACTAAGCACGGCACGGCACAGTAAATATTTAGGTTCTGTCATGACTACACAGGCTTCCCAGGTGGCGCTAGTGGTAGAGAACCCACCTGTCAATGCAGGAAGACATAACAGACATGGGTTTGATCCCTGGTTTGGGACGATCCCTTGCAGGAGGGCACAGCAACCCACTCCAGGATTCTTGCCTGGAGAATCCCATGGACAGAGGAGCCTGGCAGGCTGCAGTCCATAGGGTCACACAGAGTTGGATATGACTGAAGTGACTTAGCATGCATGTGCACATGCACGTGACCACTCAGCTCTGTCACTGCAGTGCCAAAGCAGTCACAGGAAGTATGGAAACAAAAGTGCGGAGCTGCGTTCCAATAAAGCTTTATTTAAAAACAAGGGGTGGGCCAGATTTGGCCTGTAAGCCATAGTGTACTGATCCGTTTTATAAATCACTGGTTCTTTGGTCTGGGCTTCCACCCAAAGGTATGAAATCTGTGGCATAAGTCAGCACATTTTAAATAAACATTTTATGGACAGAAACAGTTTCTACCATAAGAAATGCTGGTCAGCCACCCTGTAGGTTTTCTCCTCACTCTTGATTCTTTCCTGTGCTGTATAGAAGCTTTTTAGTTAGTCTGATGTAGTCCCACTTGTCTAATTTTGCTTTTATTGTTTGTACTTTTGGTGTCATATCCAAAAATCCTTGCCAAAAATCCTTGCGAATTATCATGAAACTTTCCCTATGTTTTCTTCTAGGAGGTTTACATTTCCAGGTCTTCTATTCAAATATTTAATCAATTTTGAATTGATTTTTGTGTATGGTATAAGGCAAGGGCCCAATTTCATTTTTGCACATGGATATCCAGTTTCCCCATGCTGCTGCTGCTCCTGCTGCTAAGTCGCTTCAGTCGTGTCCGACTCTGTGCGACCCCATAGACTGCAGCCCACCAGACTCCCCCGTCCCTGGGATTCTCCAGGCAGGAGCACTGGAGTGGGTTGCCATTTCCTTCTCCAATGCATGAAAGTGAAAAGTGAAAGTGAAGTCGCTCAGTCATGTCCAACCCTCAGCGACCCCATGGACTGCAGCCCACCAGGCTCCTCTGTCCATGGGATTTTCCAGGCAAGAGTACTGGAGTGGGGTGCCATTGCCTTCTCTGAGTTTCTCCATACTCTTTCTTTAAGAGACTGATTTTGCCTATTAGCACCCTTGTTGAAGACAATTTGACCGTATGTGCTTGACTTTGTTTCTGGGCTCTTTATTCCGTTCCATTGGTCTTTGTGTCTGTTTTTATGACAGTATATACTGTTCTAAATGTGAGAACGTATTTTCAAACCATACATCTGGTAAGAGATTAATATTCAAAAAATATAAGAAACTCCTACAACTCAATAGCCAAAAAATTCCAAAATAAACTGGTCTAAAATTGGCAAAAATCTGAATAGGCATTTCTCCAAAGAAGTCATACAAATGGCCAAAAGGCACCTGAAAAGATGCTCAGCATCACTAATCATCAGGAAAATGAAAAACAATGAGGTAAAACATGAGATAAAACAATGAGATATCATCTCATACCTAGGGCTATTGTGAAAAAAAAAAAAGATAAATACTGGTGAGAATATAGACAAATTGGAACCTTTGCACACTGTTGGTGGGAATCAAAATGGTGCAGATGTTGTGCAAAATGGTATGACAATTCTTCAAAAAGTTTAGAAGAGGATTACCATACAGCCCAGCTGTCCCACTTCTGGGTATTTATCTAAAAGAAGTTGAAATCAAGATCTCAAAGAGATATATGCTCTCTCATGTTCATTGCAGCATTATTCACAATAGCCAAGATATGGAACCACTTAAACGTCCATCAGCAGCTGAATGGATGAAGAAAGTGAGGTCTATACATACAATGGAGTATTATTCAGCTTTAAAGAAGAATGAAATCCTTCCATATATGACAACACAGATGAACCTCAAGGACATTATGTTAAGTGAAATCAGCCAGACTTCTCAAAGGACAAATACTGCATGCCTGCACTTAAATAAGTTCAGTTCAGTTGCTCAGTTGCTCTGCCATGGGGTACTCTGCCACCCCATGGACTGCAACACTCCAGGCTTCCCTGTCCATCACCACTCTCGGAGCTTGCTCAAACTCATGTCCATTGAGTTGGTGATGCCATCCAACCATCTCATCCTCTGTCATCCCCTTCTTCTCCTGTATTCAATCTTTCCCAGCAGCAGGGGCTTTTCCAATGAGTCACTACGTTGCATCAGGTGGCCAAAGTATTGGAGCTTCAGCTTCAGCACCAGTCCTTCCAAGGAATATTCAGGACTGATTTCCTTTAGGGTTGACTAGTTTGATCTCCTTGCAGTCCAAGGGAGTCTCAAG
Source organism: Bison bison bison (assembly GCF_000754665.1). Lineage (NCBI taxonomy): Eukaryota > Metazoa > Chordata > Mammalia > Artiodactyla > Bovidae > Bison > Bison bison. The sequence continues at coordinate 4,797,066 of NW_011495059.1, read as the reverse complement.
AGTCTTCCCCAACACCACAGTTCAAAAACATCAATTCTTCAGCACTCAGCTTTCTTTATAGTCTGACTCTCACATCCATACATGACCACTGGAAAAAACCAGAGCTTAGACTAGATGGACCATTGTTGGCAAAGTTGTCTCTGTCTTTAATATGCTGTCTAGGTTGGTCAGGTTATTGATATTTCTCCTGGCAATCTTGATTCCAGCTTGTGTTTCTTCCAGTCCAGCGTTTCTCATGATGTACTCTGCATATAAGTTAAATAAACAGGGTGACAATATACAGCCTTGACGAACTCCTTTTCCTATTTGGAACCAGTCTGTTGATCCAAGTCCAGTTCTAACTGTTGCTTCCTGACCTGCATACAAATTTCTCAAGAGGCAGATCAGGTGGTCTGGTATTCCCGTCTCTTTCAGAATTTTCCACAGTTTATTGTGATCCACACAGTCAAAGGCTTTGGCATAGTCAATAAAGCAGAAATAGATGTTTTTCTGGAACTCTCTTGCTTTTTCCATGATCCAGCGGATGTTGGCAATTTGATCTCTGGTTCCTCTGCCTTTTCTAAAACCAGCTTGAACATCAGGAAGTTCACGGTTCACATGTTGCTGAAGCCTGGCTTGGAGAATTTTGAGCATTACTTAACTAGCGTGTGAGATGAGTGCAATTGTGCAATAGTTTGAGCATTCTTTGGCATTGCCTTTCTTTGGGATTGGAATGAAAACTGACCTTTTCCAGTCCTGTGGCCACTGCTGAGTTTTCCACATTTGCTGGCATATTGAGTGCAGCACTTTCACAGCATCATCTTTCAGGATTTGGAATAGCTCAACTGGAATTCCATCACCTCCACTAGCTTTGTTGGTAGTGATGCTTTCTAAGGCCCACTTGACTTCACATTCCAGGATGTCTGGCTCTAGGTCAGTGATCACACCATCATGATTATCTGGGTCGTGAAGATCTTTTTTGTACAGTTCTTTTGTGTATTCTTGCCATCTCTTCTTAATATCTTCTGCTTCTGTTAGGTCCATACCATTTCTGTCCTTTATCGAGCTCATCTTTGTATGAAATGTTCCTTTGGTATCTCTGATTTTCTTGAAGAGATCCCTAGTCTTTCCCATTCTGTTGTTTTCCTCTATTTCTTTGCATTGATTGCTGAAGGCTTTCTTATCTCTTCTTGCTATTCTTTGGAACTCTGCATTCAGATGTTTATATCTTTCCTTTTCTCCTTTGCTTTTTGCTTCTCTTCTTTTCACAGCTATTTGTAAGGCCTCCCCAGACAGCCATTTTGCTTTTTTGCATTTCTTTTCTATGGGAATGGTCTTGATCCCTGTCTCCGGTACAATGTCACGAACCTCATTCCATAGTTCATCAGGCACTCTATCTATCAGATCTAGGCCCTTAAATCTATTTCTCATTTCCACTGTATAATCATAAGGGATTTGATTTAGGTCACACCTGAATGGCCTAGTGGTTTTCCCTACTTTCTTCAATTTAAGTCTGAATTTGGCAATAAGGAGTTCACGGTCTGAGCCACAGTCAGCTCCTGGTCTTGTTTTTGCTGACTATATAGAGCTTCTCCATCTTTGGCTGCAAAGAATATAATCAATCTGATTTTAGTGTTAACCATCCAGTGATGTCCATGTATAGAGTCTTCTCTTGTGTTGTTGGAAGAGGGTGTTTGTTATGACCAGTGCATTTTCTTGGAAAAACTCTGTTAGTCTTTGCCCTGCTTCATTCCATATTCTAAGGCCAAATTTGCCTGTTACTCCAGGTGTTTCTTGACTTCCTACTTTTGCATTCCAGTCCCCTATAATGAAAAGGACATCTTTTTTGGGTGTTAGTTCTAAAAGATCTTGTAGGTCTTCATAGAACCATTCAACTTCAGCTTCTTCAGCATTACTGGTTGGGGCATAGACTTGGATTACTGTGATATTGAATGGTTTGCCTTGGAAATGAACAGAGATCATTCTGTTGTTTTTGAGATTGCATCCAAGTACTGCATTTCCAACCAGTCCATTCTGAAGGAGATCAGCCCTGGGATTTCTTTGGAAGGAATGATACTAAAGCTGAAACTCCAGTATTTTGGCCACCTCATGCGAAGAGTTGACTTATTGGAAAAGACTCTGATGCTGGGAGGGATTGGGGGCAGGAGGAGAAGGGGAC
>NW_011495059.1:4756643-4794808 GCF_000754665.1 Bison bison bison | reverse complement strand
ACTGACTTGATGGACATGAGTCTGGGTGAATCCGGGAGTTGGTGAGGGACAGCGAGGCCTGGCGTGCTGCGATTCATGGGGTTGCAAAGAGTCGGACATGACTGAGCGACTGATCTGATCTAGGTTGGTCATAGCTTTTCTTCCAAGGAGCAAGCGTCTTTTAATTTCATGGCTGAAGTCACTACCTGCAGTGATTTTGGAGCCCCCCAAAAGAAAGCCTGTCACTGTTTCCATTGTTTCCCCATCTATGTTCCATGAAGTGATGGGACCAAATGCCATGATCTTTGTTTTCTGAATGTTGAGTTTTAAGCCAACGTTTTCACTCTCCTCTTTCACTTTTATCAAGAAGATCTTTGGTTCCTCTTTGCTTTCTGCCACAAGGGTGGTGTCATCTGTATATCTGAGGTTATTGATATTTCTCCTGGCAATCTTGATTCCAACTTGTGCTTCATCCAGCTTGCATTTGGCATGATGTACTCTCTATATAAGTTAAACAAGAGTGACAATATACTGTCTTGACATGGAACCAGTCTGTTGTTCCATGTCCAGTTCTAACTGTTGCTTCTTGACCTGCATACAAGTTTCTCAGGAGGTAGGTAAGGTGGTCTGGTATTCCCATCTCTTGAAGAATTTTCCACAGTTTGTTGTGATCCACAATCAAAGGCTTTGGTGTAGTCAGTAAAGCAGATGTCTTTCTGGAACTCTCTGGCTTTTTTGATAATCCAGTGGATGTTGGCAATTTGGTCTCTGCTTTCTCTGCCTTTTCTAAATCCAGCTTGAACATCTGAAAGTTCTTGGTTCGTGTATTGTTGAAGCCTTTCTTGGAGAATTTTGAGCATTACTTTGCTAGCGTGTGAGATGAGTGCAGTTGTGCGGTAGTTTGAGCATTCTTTGGCATTGCCTTTCTTTGGGATTGGAATGAAAACTGACTTTTCCAGTCCTGTGGCCACTTCTGAGTTTTCCAAATTTGCTGGCATATTGACTGTAACACATTAACAGGATCATCTTTTAGGATTTGAAATAGCTCAGCTGAGTTCTATCACCTCCACTAGCTTTGTTCATATTGATGCTTCTTAAGGCCCACTTGACTTCACATTCCTGGATGTCTGCCTCTAGGTGAGTGATCACACCATTGTTATTTGGGTCATTAAGATCTTTTTTGTGTAGTTCTTCTGTGCATTCTTGCCACCTTTTCTTAATATCTTCTGCTTCTGTTAGGTCCATACCACTTCTCTCCTTTATTGAGCCCATCTTTGCATGAAATTTTCCCTTGGTATCTCTAATTTTCTTGAAGAGATCTCTAGTCTTCCCCATTCTATTGTTTTCCTTTATTTCTTTGCTTTGATCACTGAGGAGGGTTTTCCTACCTCTCCTTGCTATTCTTTGGAACTATGCATTTAGATAGGTATATCTTTCCTTTTCTCCTTTGCCTTTAGTGTCTATTCTTTTCTCAGCTATTTGTAAAGCCTCCTCAGACAATCATTTTGACTTTTTGCATTTCTTTTCCATGGGGTTGGTCTTGATCCCTGCCTCCTGTACAACATCATGAACCTCCATCCATAGTACTTCAGGCACTCTGTCTATCAGATCGAATCCCTTGAATCTATTTGTCAATTCCACTGTATAATCCTAAGGGATTTGCTTTAGGTCATACCTGAATGGCCTAGTGGTTTTCCCTACTTTCTTCAATTTAAGTCTGAATTTGGCAATAAGGAGTTCATGATCTGAGCCACAGTCAGCTCCCAGTCTTGTTTTTGCTGACAGTATAGAGCTTCTCCATCTTTGGCTGCAAAGAACATAATCAACCTGATTTTGGTATTGACCATCTATCTGGTGATGTCCATGTGTAGAGTCGTCTCTTGAGTTGTTGGAAGAGGGTGTTTGCCATGACCAGTGCGTTTTATTTGATATATATGAAGTATATACATATATATAAATATATATTATATGTATAAGTTTTATGTATGTAACATATATATATTTAAAACATATGTGTTTTATATATCTGAAGTATATAAATTAGCAAAACCCATAGAAATGGAGAGCAGGAGGTGGTTGCCAGCGGTTGCAGGGTGGCCAACAGGGACCTGCTATTTCAGGTTTCAGTTATAAAAAGTCAATGAGGTCTAGAGATTTGTACAGCACTGTGCCTTTAGTTAACAACACCGTATTGTTTACCTAAACACTGTTACGAAGGCAGATGTAATGGTAAGTGTTCTTTCCACAATAGAAAAGAATTGCTTGGTCAGGTCAGGCTTGAGAGTCCCTGTCATTCCAGGACACCTGGAGCTTCTTGGTTTCTAGGGAACTAAATCCTATCTAAAAGGTCTTTCTCTCTCTCTTTATTTTTTTTTAGAAAGTCTTCTTCATATTTTTATTTATTTAATTCATTGGCTGTGCTGGATCTTCATTGCTGCACGTGGACTTTCTCTAGTTGCAGCAAACAGGGGCTACTCTCTAGCTGCGGTGGGCAGGCTACTCAATGCAGTGGCCTCTCTTGCTGAGGATCATAGGTTCTACAGTGCTCAGGCTTCAGTAGTTGTAATGTGTGGGCTGAGTAATTTCAGGTCATCCGGCTCTAGATGGCTGGCACAGTAGTTGTGGCTCATGGGTTTAGTTGCTGCATGTGGGATCACTCCAGACCAGAGACTGAACCAGTGTCCCCTGCAGTGCAAGGCTAATTCTTAACCACCGGACCACTAGGGAAGCCCCTAAACATCTCTTACCTTTCTCTGGCTTGAAGATTCCTCCCATCAGCTGGTTTGCACCTCTTTCAGCCAGGCAGGTCCTCTGGCCTGGCAGTGGCAGGGACCCAGCCTGTAGCACTGGTGGGGTGGGGGGCTCACTCAGCCAGCCCTCAGCTGGCCCCCTCCCTGGACCCGAAGCCTGAGCCAGCATTCCCAGCCAGCCTCTGGCAGAACTGGTACATTGCTTATAGGTCTGCCTGCCCATCCTTCATGAATTTTTATTAAACAAAACTGTAAGCAGATTGATTTTGTCCTCTTTTATTGCATTTTTATTTAATTCCCTTCCATGGCGGAGGCTCCATCATATTACCGCAGAGTAAATCACTCCGGGGCATCAGGCCAGCGCCGTGGAGAAGGGCAGGATCTGGCTTCCCAAGAGCACATTTACTGCATAAGAACCTTTATTAGCGGAGAGTCATTGATTTTTTTTTTTTTCAGGTCATAGCCCCTTTGCCATCCTTTAAATAAGAGTATCACAGTTATAGCGGAAGAGAGACTCGGTGAGGCCTGGGTCAGGGGGATGCTGGCTTGTCTTCGGGTCTGACAACCCCTCTACCACCCACAAACTTCCACCGTGTGTTGGGTACATCATAGGAAAAGTGTGGAGAAGGACCAGTTTGGATGAATTATTGGGTGGTGGTTGTTGTTTAGTCACTAATTTGCATCTGACTCTTTTGCGACCCCATGGACTGTAGCCTGCCAGGCTCCTCTGTCCATGGGATTTCCCAAGCAAGAATACTGGAGTGGGTTGCCATTTCCTCCTTCAGGGGATCTTCCAGACCCAGGGATCAATCCTGCATCTCTTGTGTCTCCTGTATGGTAGGTGAATTCTTTAGTTGTAGCGAATGGACAGAGTGGCTCTGCAGCAGGTAGGATCTTACTGGACCAGGGGTTGAACCTGTGTCTCCTGCATTGGCAGGTGGATTCTTTACCACTGAGCCCCTAGGGAAGGTAGCTAAGGGCAAAATGGAAGATTAAGTTCAGGAATGAAGCAATTTAGTATCATTGAAAACATTAGAGGTGTTTATAGAGTAGCCACAGAATTTTGCATGCAAACTCAAGACCGTAAGAATTATAAATCACATCTTCTCCTCTGGCAGTATCTGTTTTTATACTCCAGATAAAGGACTTTGGGATTTTATTCTTAGGAACTAGAAAGTCCCTCAAGGTTTTGGAGCAAGGCAGCAGCAGATTATTATCTTTGCTTCTAGAGGATTCACCTGGCAGTGGAATGTTAAGTGAACTTGAGTGTGGGATTGGAAGTTCTAATCAGGATATCAGTTAAGGGACTGGTTCTGCAGTCTGGACACAAGGTAACAAGAATCCTAAGTGAAGTAACAAAATGGTAAACCTGGCAAGGTGAGGTGGATTAAACAAGAAGGTGATAGAAGGTGACTCAGGGGTTTTTTGGTCAATTACAGAAGGAATTTAGAGAAGTGAGTTTCAGCAAAGAAAGTGGAGAGCTGAGTTTTGCGCATGTTCATTTACAAAGTAAAAGAAATGCACATATATTTATTATTGCAAAGTAATGCAGATAAATTGCAGAAAAATTGGAAAAAAATAGAGACAGACATAAGAAAAAACCCTCAATTCGGCCACCATGATCTGCCTTTGTAACGGTTAATATATTCTGGTGTATTTCCTTCTGAGTACATAAATAAATGAACCATGCTTCTAAAGTTTCTTCAAAAATACAATTCTTAATGGGTACCTATTGCCTTATCATTTGGATGCACCGGAATTGATTTAGCTGTCTGCCTATTGTTGGACTTTAGCTAGATTTACAGTTTCTTCATACTATAAATAATGCTGTGCTGAACATCTTGCTGTACACATCTTTGTCTGCATCTCTGATAAATTTCTAAAGTAAAATTATTGAGTTAAAGGTTATAATCTTTTTAAAGGCTTTTAATTCATATTGTCAAATGCTCCCCAGACACTGGTGTAGTGTATGGGCACGTTCATTTCACAGCACATTCATCAGCTGTAGGGTTATTTTGATTTTTTAAATCTTTGCCCATTTCATAGTAAAAATGCAGAATGTATCACTGGCTCTAAAATTGTTCACTTTTTTGATTATTAAGACTTTTATAATAATTTTGCGTGTGCTTGTTGGTCATTTTTTATTTCTACCCTTTTGAGAACTGTATCTTTTGTCCATATTTCTTGGCAAGGGGGCTTTTTTTTACTTACAGATTTATAACAAGCTTTTATATTGTGGCTATGAAGGCTTTGTCTACCATACCTGTTGAAGTTTTTTTTTTGTTTTGTTTTGTTTTGCTATTTCTCATTTACTTCTTAAGTTCTTATACAGTGTTTTTGACAAGTAGAAATTTTAAGTTTTGTATAGTCATTGCTATCACTTTTTTGGGGAAATTTCTGTTATACTTCGAAAATCCTTTTCAGAACGAGAGCTGGTAAACTTTTACTTATAGCTTACTCTATTTCTTTGTGATTTTCTTTGTTTTATTTCCTTAATTGAAATATTAGATTGTGGTGGCCATGAATGCAGGCTCTGCAGTTAGTTGCACTTGAATTTGGATTCCCCACTGTGTGATCTTGAAGAAATTGTTTAACCTCTCTGAAACTCATTTTTCAAACCTGAAATGGAGCTAATATTTATCTTGTGACTTTGTTGTGAGAATTGAGGAAGATGATGCATGTAAAGTGTCTTGTACAGTAACTGGCCAATAGCAGACATTCAAGGTTAAATGTTAGATTTCTAGTAAGTGTGTACAATTTTGATCTCCACAAGGGCTGAGACCATGTCCTGTTAATCTCCACTGTGCATATGTCACTAAGGACATGTCTTAAAATACATTCTCAGTGAATATTGGATGAATGAATGTATGAAATGAAATTAACAGATTGCATTTTATGAGATGTGAAGGCAAATAGATACCTGCTCCTGAGAATCCACTTTAAGATGTTGAACTCAATTAGAAATGACTAGAACAGCAATATGTATGTCTTCAATGTAGAGGAAACTCTCTCCCCTACCCTGCCCCAAACAAATGAACATTGTTTTTTCATTAGCCACAGCTCACCACTCAGAGCTGTGGGTCTGTTCAGTCACCTTTGACCCCTGACTTCTGGCCCTGACCCATGCATACAGGCCACTGCCCCACTCTTTTGAGTCTCTACATAGAGAATTTTAAGATCTGGTAGGGCCCTTTGAGGTCACTTGGTTGTCTAGACTTCCAGCATTTGTGCTTTAGCTGTCAAACAATTTTTTCTAAAGAATGTTATCTTGGAAGCCCAGTATGTAAAGCAGGCCCATGCAGACATGTGATGGTTGAAAGATAAGGCCGGGAGGCCATACATTTTCTGTTGGGGGGCTTTGTATATGTTGTTCCTTCTAACTGGAATACAATTCCATCCTCCCCTGTCCCAATTACCTCGTTAAATATTACCTTTCCTTTAGGTCTTAAATGAAGTAGCCCCTCCTCCAGGAAGACTTCCCTGCCCTTCCACTAATTAGATCAGTTTCCTCTACATTTTCCAGTGCGCACTTCAGTTGCAAATTTATGATGATGAAAGTTCATTTTCTCCTACTAGGCTATCAGCAAAATAGGAGCAAGGCTATGATGATTTGGTCACCATTATATCTCAAGCACTCACTATAAGGCTTGACACACAGTAGGTGTTCACTTAATATTCGATTCCTTAATGAAAATTCATCTGATTCGACCCCTTCTTCTTCCAGCTGGAACAAAGATTTACCATGCTTCTTGGGTACTAGATACTCTTCTGGGTACCAGCAATACAACCATTAAAGAGACAGACATACTGCCTGCCCTCAAGAAATACCCACTGAGTGAGGAAGAATCATTTACTTGCTTGGTAATAAATGCATCAGATGTCTATGTAAGATTTCCTGGGAAGAAAAAGTTGCCCCATTGAAAAACAGTTGGCAAATTTCTAGGCCATCACATTATATTAGTGATAAAGTCAGCAATTAAGAGTGATATTTGGAATCCTTGCAATCCTTGTTTCGGCGCTTTGTTCAGAAAGGGAGAGTGTCTCTGAGGTCCAAGCATCTTGTCAAGTGGGGTGCTTAGTGGCTCAGTCATGTTCACCTCTTTCTGAACCCATGGACCGTAACCCTCCAGACTCTGTCCTCTGGGATTCTCTAGGCAAGAATAATGGAGTGGGTTGCCATGCCCTCCTCCAGGGGATCTTCCAACCCAGGGATCGAACCCAGGTCTCCTGCATTGCAGACAGATTCTTTAGTGTCTGAGCCACCAGGGAAGCCCAAGCATACTGGAGTGGGTAGCCTATCCCTTGTCCAGGGGATCTTCTTGACCCAGGAATCGAACTGTGGTCTCCTGCACTGCAGACAGATTCTTTACCAGCTGAGCTACCAGGGAAATTTAATTATCCTGGATGGTGACTCAGTGCCTTCCCAAGTTGCCAACTGGGGCACCAACTAGGCTTGTTTCAATAAACCAGTAAGAATTTGTATTCTTTGAGAAACCATCAGAACTAAGTTATCACAATCAGCTGCCACATGCCCCTTCTAGCCTATGCTGCTTCTAGGAATGTAGCTGGTTTAGAAGCAAGAAAGGCCCTTTAGTGACTTTACAGGGCACTGAAAGAAAATCCAAACTCCTCACCATGAAGCCTGTGCTGAGCTGCTCCTGTCTTCCTGCCCCTCTTCATTTTATTTCATGCTCTTATGCCGCAGGTGTTAATTTCAAGTCCTATTGGAGCCACTCCCGGTTGCCAATCAGGGAATCACTGATGGATGCATGGTCTCTAAGAGCTGTTATGAACTGAGCTCGCCTCTTCATCCATTCCTTCTAGAAGTTTCTGGGATGCTGCTGGTTCCTTGGCAGGCTGTGATGCCACCTCTGGCTGGGCCACCCTAGAATCCAGTCCCATCAGCATGAGAGCCCCAGCAGAAGGCTCCTAGCCCTGCCTTCTTAGCAGCGCCAGGCTGCCAGTGCCAGCTGAGGAGGGGGCCCCTCCTGCCTCTGCTTGTTTCCTTTGATTGTTATGTAATGTTCGGCAGCAGGGGGTAAATTCCTCTCCAATTTCCAGGCTGGTTACAGCGCATGAACCCCACCGTGGGGAGCCACAGTGATTGAGCTCAGCAGCCAGGTCCCATGCTGAGTGTCATAAATCAGGCCTATTACTTGCTCCTCCTGGCAGATGCCACCACCAAGAACCTGCTCACTCTGCTCCAAGACCCCAACCACCTTTGCACACAGTAAACCAGGGCTGCCCTATCCCCTGGGAATTCGGGGGCTCTACAGAACTCCCTGGCTGGGGGGTTGACTGGAGTCTTTTTCTGAAGGGGTGGCAGTTATACAGTCCATATCAGACCTGAGATCCTGCGGCCAGAAAGTCTAGGAGCAAACTCAGGGCATGATTACCTGCCACCTGGATTTTCTGGGGGTGGTGGCCTTCTGTGTACCTCACTATACACATAAAAATCTCTATGGGACTTGTTAAAAACACACATTTACCAACTGCATCCCCAGCGATCCCAATGTGGTAGGTCCTTCTCGGGACAAGGGAGTCAGTGTCTTCACAACCTTCCGGGTAACTCTGATGCAGTTGGTTCCTGGATCATCCTCTGAGAAGCCCTGCTTTGAGACCAACTGTGTCCCCAAAGCCATGCCCATAAAATGAATGCCTATAAATCGCTTCCTTCTTTTCCATTTCCTTCCATCATTTCGCTGAAGATGTGTTTCCCTGGGGAAGAAGATGTGGGCTTCAAAAATCAATGGCAATCACACTGAAGGATGAAGCAAATCTTTGACTATGACATATTGATGGGCAATAATAATGCTAATAGTTGGGGGGAGCACCCCCAGTAGGATGTCCTGCTGTTACTTAAAGTGCTACAGGGAATCTCAATTCCAGCTTTTCCTTGGCTCTAACTGTGTAGCTAGAGTGACTCTGTACTGTGCTTAGTTGCTCAGTGGCGTCTGACTCTTTGTGACCCCTTAGATGGTAGACGCCAGGCTTCTCTGTCCATGGGGTTTCTCCAGGCTAGAATACTCAGGTGGGCTGCCATGCCCTCCTCCAGGGGATCTTCCAACCCAGGGATCAAACCCAGGTATCCCACACTGCAGGCAGATTCTTTACTGTCTGAGCCAGCAGGGAAGCCCAAGAATACTGGAGTGGGTAGCCTATCCCTTCTCCAGGGGATCTTCCCAACCCAGGAATCGAACTGGGGTCTCCTGCGTTGCAGGCAGTTTCTTTACCAGCTGAGCTACTGTGGAAGCCCAGAGTGGCTTTGTGCTCTACTTGAACTGAATCAGTCCCTAGTTTATAGCAGTTGTCTCAGTGAAATTTTTAATAATCCTCCCTTTGATTCTCAAAAGGATAGATGATGAATTGTTACTTTATCAAAAACTCCTGGAAATGTTCTCCTTGAGAATTCCCATTTTCTTTGGTGGTGGTGTATATGTTTCAATGCCACTCTCTCAGTTCGTCCCACCCTCTCCTTCCCCCGTTATGTCTGTTCTCATGTCTGTGTCTCTATTCCTGCCCTGCAAATAGGTTCATCAGTATCATTTTTCTAGATTCCATATATATGCATTAATATACAGTGTTTTTCTCTTTCTGACTTACTTCACTCTGTATAACAGTTCCTTCACCAGGGAGTGATATTTTTATCTTATTTATTTATCAACTTCTTCCCCTGGAACTTCTGTTATGAAGACTAAGCTAAGAGGCTTTCCAGGAAAACAAAGACAGAATTCAACTAAGAATAAAGATGTGGGCATAGAAAACTCCTTGTATGTTAGAAATAACCAGAAATTTCTAGGGGAACTCCAGGAACAAGAGGATTTGTACTTTAAGGAATTTGGTGTTACATGGGGGCTGCCCAGGCCCCATTAAAGAAGTCCTAAGTTCAGCAAGATATTGGAAGTATGTAGTACCACAAAGTGAGTAGATTAGAAATGGAGGAGGGAAGACTTCTGGGGGATATATCCAGGTCAGCCACCTCCACTCTTGTGACTTTGGGAGCTCTTGCATACCTCAGTGGGAACATACATGTGCTTGAGAGCACCTTTGCTTATGAAGAGTCTAGAAACAGGACAAAGATGCAAGACCTCATGACCAGAGGACATGGTTGCATACCTCAACTGTGGGTACCAATGGAAACCCCCAAAGAACAAGGTGGGACCAATCACACCTTGGTGGATGCCAGCACAGTGTCATGCCTGGGGTCGAGACTAGAGGCCCGTGCACCATCACAATGACCTTAGTCCCCATCTGTCCTTTGAGAAGGAGCAGGTTGTGGGGTGTATCAGCCATGTTTCTAACTGTTGTAAACGGAATGTTTTAACATTTGCTCTGCATGGATATGTCAGATACACCTTGTTCTGTACAACCCAGTGATATGCCTGAGTCACCTTGCCTTGGCCTCTCACCTCACTTGTCATGCACCCACCTGCTCTTCCAGAAGAGTCCTTTACCATTTTAAATACAAACCAGCCAATTCAGAGCCCATAGCCCCATCCTTCTCCTTTATCAGGCTTTCTCTCATACTCCAGACCACTATCTACCTGAGAGAGTGTCTCAATCTGTCTTAGGCTCAGTTTGTTTATCCAAAAAGTGAGCTTCATAATTTCTAACTTACCTGGTTGTTCTGAGGATCAGACAAGGCAACATAATAGCTACTCAGTAGACCTGTCTCCCTTTCTCCTATTTCTTTTTCATATCTGATAGAGTTTCAACATCCACACTGATGCAGGAATACGAAGGTGAGGGCTTCCCATGGGATCAGTTGTAAAGAATCTGTCTGCCAATGCAAAAGACACGGGTTTGATCCCTGGGTCGAGATGATCCCCTGGAGAAGGAAATGGCAACCCACTCCAGTATTCTTGCCTGGGAATCCCATAGACAGAGGATCCTACTACAAGCTGCAATCCATGGGGTCTCAAGAGTCGGACACGACTTAGTGACAAAACAACAGCAATAGGAAGGTGAGTGTTGGAGCTTTATCCTGGGTTTTCTACCCAGTTACAGAAAGCAAATTTTAACTGGAACTTTGGAAAGGCAGTTCAAATCCTGGACGGCAGCACTGACAATCTGTGCAGTATTGGCCCTGAAGTGGACTCAGGAGGGGAAATGCAACCCTCAGGTTCCACCTCAGTGATGGATTTGACCTAGTTACTGGCTGGATGCAGAGAGTCCAGATCCCACAGGAGAGAGAGATGAACGTTCCAAAGAACCAACAGCTCCAACTCTCACAGGGCTGAGTGTTCAAGACAGAAGGAGACCTATCTCGAAGGTGAGTGCATCCCTCCCTTCTTTCCCTTATCCCAGCCCCTCTTCTCCCTGCTAATCTCTCCATGTCCCCCTCTTTCACTCTGTTGCTCTTCCTCATCCTCCTTTCCCTGCTCTCTTTCCCCCTCCTGTCTTCCATCTTTTATTCCTTGGTTCTTTCTTTCCCCTTCTTTCATCTTGCCATCTTTCTTTGGTCCCTTGTTGTCATCCTGAGATGCCCCTGATTTGGCACCTGCCCATGAAAACTCTGATGGTGCTAGAACAAGGTTCCTGTCTTGGATAATGACTTTGCCTCCTTGGGACTCTGGTTTCATCTTGGGTTGATGAAACCAACCCAAGGTTGTTTTATCTGGTTTACACCAGCTAACAGGTCTTTAGTCTTTACACCAACTAACAGGTATAAAGTAAAATGCACTAAGAAGGGCTTCCCTGGTGGTCTAGTTGTTTAGTCTTAGACTAAAGACTAACAGGTCTTTAGCTGATACTGGACCAAGTCAGATTGTCCAACTTGTTATTTCTAGAGAGTCTGTGTCTTTCCACATGATAAAGTTTCATATAGCAATGAGGATGAACTGTTATACCTACACCCACCACATGATGTTGAGTAAAAGACACCCAGACACAAAAGAGTTTATACAGAATGATTACATTTATATGGATTTGAAAAATAGGCAAGATGAATCTATGGTATTAGAAATCATGAGTTGCTATCCTTGGAGGCATAGTGACAGGAAGGGGTTTTTCTGGAGTGCTGACCATATTCCATCTCTTGACTGGGGTGTTGGTTGTATGGAGATGTTCATTTTGTGAAAATTCACAAAGTTGTTCATTCATGATTTGCATAATTATGTGTATATATCATAGGGAAAACTTTGAAGTAGATCAAAAGATTACTGGATGTCTGATGGTAATCAGGGTGTCTAACACATCTATTGTAAAACAAAGAACTTGGCAGGCCTTTGTCCCTGGTTTCTAGGAAGGAATCTCTAAACCTTGGAATTTTCCAAGTGGTAATTTTCCACACCTGAATTTATGCTAACGAGGTCACTCAAGGTGGGTCCCTGGATAGTTGCTGGATGGGAGCTGGCCATGCCAGAAAGACTAACTATGTGATTAAAATATTAGGGCTTTAAACCACAAGATACCAGCCTATCCTTCTGGAAGTGGAGGATGGAGAGTGATTGAATTCAATTTTACGGTCTAATTCAACCATACTCTCATAATGAACCCCCAATAAAAATTCTGAGCACAAAGCTCTGGCATATTTCCCTCGTTAGTGAGGTATGTAGATGTGCTGGAAAGGTGACACATCTTGAAGACACACAAGTTTCATGTTTGGAGCCTTCAGCTGCTTCTGATTTGTTTCTTTTATAATAAAGCTGTGGCTATGGACTGAATTATTATGTCCCCCCAAATTCATACACTGAAATCCAAATCCTCAATGTGATAGCATTTTGAGAGGGAAACTTGGGGAGATAACTAAGTGATGAGGGTGGAGCCCTCATGATGGGGTTGCTGTTGCTGGCGCTGCTAAGTCACTTCAGTCGTGTCCGACCCTGTGCGACCCCATAGATGGCAGCCCACCAGGCTCCCCTGTCCCTGGGATTCTCTAGGCAAGAACGCTGGAGTGGGTTGCCATTTTCTTCTCCATATTATGGGGTTAGTGCCCTTATAAGAAGATTGGAAAGATCCCCTGGAGTAGGAAATGGCAACTCACTCCAGTATTCTTGCCTGGAAAATCCCATGGGTAGAGGATCTGGTGGGCTACACTCCATGGAGTTATAAAGAATGAGGAATGACCGAGCAACTACACACTTACATATGCAAGAAGATTGATGAGAAACCTTGCTTCTTCTCTCTCTCTCACTGCTGAATATGAGAAACTGGTTGTCTATTAGCAAGAAAGAGGGTTCTCACTGGATACTGAATCTATTGGCACCTTGGTCTTGGACTTCCTAGCTTCCAGAACTGTGAGAAATCAATGTTTATTGTTTAAGCCATCTAGTTGATGGTATCTTGTTATAGTAGCCTGAGATACTAAGATAGCTGTAATCATAAGCATAGAACTTACCTGGGTTCTTCGATTTGTTCAAGTGAATATTTAAACTTGCTGGACCAGTGGGAACCTCCAAATGTGTTGCCAGTTGATCAGAAGTGTGGGTGGCTTGAGGACCTTCAAGTATGTGGCTGGGTTTGAAGGGAGGGCAGCTGTGAACAGTGCCCTAAACTTGTGAACTGTGACCTAACTCCAAATTGCTAGTGTCAGAATTGTATTAGGACAACCTTCTGGGTTCTCTGGATCTGTGATTCTTAGTGCCATTAAAAATATATTTATTTGTCTGCACCAGGACTTAGTTGTAGCATGTGAGATCGTTTATTTGTGGCATGCGAGATTATTTTAGATCTAGTTCCCCGACCAGAGTTCAAACTCTTGGCTACAGCATGGGAACTCTGAGTTGTGGCATGTGGGATCTAGTTCTCTGATCAGAGATGGAACCTGGGCCTCCTACACGGGGAGCTCAAGTCTTAGCCACAGACTACCAGGAAGCCCCTCTTGGTGTCTTTTACTTTATACCTCTAAGCTGTAGTTAACTGATAACATTGCAAATGGTACTTGTCTGTGGGCAGGCAAACTCATCTGGCGATGGAGGGATGATGGATTCCTCTCCCCTGTGTAGTCTCAAAACCCTGTTCACATCTATTTGTGGATTCATTTCAGCATGAACTGAATCAAGCATAACGGTGTGGTACTTCGAGTTCTTCTTTCAACCCATTATAACATTTTACTGGTTCTCTAGTTAATTGATGAGTTAAATACAACCTTCAACACATCTTAATTTTATGTTTATATGGTAGTCATGATTACCTGTCTTTTAAAATTTAGTCTTTAATAATACGCTATACTTCAATAAAGAATTAAATAATGCATTTTCCCTAGCCCCATGTCAGCCCTACTGAGATTGTCATCTCTGGGATGGGGCCCCAGGAATCTGTATTTTAAGTGTGCTGGGTGCATCACTCATGGCCTGGTGAGTGGGACTCTTTACAGTGGACAGTTGCCCAGGCCGCTTGTGGCTTAGGTCCTCCAGGATTTGAGAACACACTTGAAGCTTCAGGGTTATCATTTTACACCATTCATCTTCTTCCCATTGGGGTTTTCATTCACGAGGAGTTCCTGGCCAAGTTTTCAAAAGAAATGATTAGCCCCTCTGCTAAGGGGTTTCTAGAAAGCCTTCCAGTCAAGACTTTCTCTTCATTATTCTTGGGAATCTAAGAAAGGGGAATTATCTAGATCCACGTGGGGCCGGGCCACAGTTCAGGCCACTGTAGACAGAAGCTGAGGAAGTCCCCTTCCTCTCATTGCACTTTCTTATTAAGCTGCAGCTTCAGTCCTGCAATGGAATTATTTTTTTTTTTTGTCCTCCTTCCTTCAATTCCAAATGCAAACAGCGATCCTCAGAAAAGCAACATTTATTAAATCAGGAAGATTACAATATCAATGGGAAGTTATCATGCAATAACCTTCTATTGATTTGTGTATTGCCAGTAATGAAATCAACTGGAATATTATTTATTAAACATATTGATTAGCAAAAAATAATTTGCAGGGATGGGAGCCTGGCTCTGCAGGGTATCCCACTGAGCTCTGGGTGTACATACAATTTTCCCTTTTGCTTGGGGAAGAACCCTAGTGAGAAATAGCCCCCAAATGCAAAGTCCTCACCAGTGTCCATCATGGGTGGCGGGCAGACTCACAGCTTACTGAGACAATGCTCGACATTTGTGCAATCAGTCAGGGAGGGCTTGGGACAAGCTACTATCTTTCCTCCATTAAAAGGATGGATAAATTAATGATTGGCACTATGATTTCCTACTCCTGCTTATCCCAGGAGGAGGGGTGGAGTGGGGAGTTGAGAGGTGGGGAAAATGTAGAGGAAGAGCATTTTGATTTAGACACTCCCAAAGCAGACACTGAGACAAGAATTTGAGTGGAGGTAATTAATTAGAGAGGTGACCCTAGGCAGCACAGTGAATGAGAAAGTAGGAAAGAGAGACGGGAGAAAACAGTCATCAGCAATGTGTTATTGATGGGGGGTATAGCTGTCAATAACCGGGGCTCAGTTCTGCTGGAGACCCTCTGAGAAGTGTGTGATGCTCCTCAGAATTATCAACTGAAGGTCATAGATGCTGGGGCATTTACCAGTACTCCTGCCTCTCACTGGTGGACGGCTGCTGCTTATTGTCTTCCCTGATGACTTAGCAGGTAAAGAATTCACCTGCAATACAGGAGACTCGGGTTCGATCCCTTGGTGGGAAAGATCCCTTGGAGGAAGATATGACAACCCACTCCAGTACTCTCCCCTGGAAAACCCCATGGACAGAAGAGCCTGGCAGGATACAGTCTCTGGGGTTGCAAAGAATTGGACATGACTGAGCGACTACGCACCTTGTCTTAATTAGCTGGTAACATTTCTGGACTGTACTGTGTGCTGGCCTAACTTGTTTCCCTGGTAGTGAGTAGTGTCAGGCAGAATGATAACAGGTGCTTGAGCTGAGAGGCTTCTTAGTGTATGGGAACTGTTCAGCATGGCTTCAGGATCTCCAGGGTTCCCAGGAGATGTGGAAGGTACCTTGAAAGCATCTCCACAGACTACTGTCAGTCAAGGGCTCATTCTCTCTGCAGCCACCTTTGACCTTTAACTCCTGCCTTACAAAGTTTCTGCAACCTGAGTCCTCTCTCTTTCCTTTGAACATGATCTGGAATTTTTCAGTCTGATTCAGGAAAATGCTAGTGAAACAAACAGCACCTTGCCAAGTGCTTACTAAATGCTGCTGCTCTTACTTTTCCTTACAACAGCCCTGTAGGTGAAGTAATTATTATCCCTGTATTGAAGGGGAGGAAGCAGAGATCATAAGAACATGCAGAGCAGGAAACGAGAGATCTGGAGTTCAAGTTGGTTTGCCTGACGCCAGAGCATATAATTTTGTTCTGAGCAGAATGCCTCTGAGCCACTTGATCTGGGGCTGGGTTGCTGAATATGGTACCTTGGCTTCTTTCCTATTAGTTCTGGGACCTGGAATGAGGAACTTAATTTCTCTGATCCTCAGTTTCCTTGTCTGCTCTCTGGGGATAATGCTAGTCCCTGCCCTATAGGAAACTGAGAATTAAATGACATAACGGAACTTGGTTATTACATAGTGATTTTAGTTAAAACTAATATGATATCATCACCATTACCCACCTCTGGACTGCCTTAAAATGATGACTACCGTGTTGTGTCGGACTTATTTGTTTGTTTCATCCCACCTCCTTCTCTTGCTTTGTTCTGTATCACAAGGGGACAAACCACATTTTCTGGACTCAAATTGCATCTGGCTGGATTTAGCCAATAGGAGGGACTGATGGGAGATTGGAGGGCAGGAAGAAGGGAGAGGCCAGGGTACTGCTCTCCCTCTTGTGTAGAAGCAGCTGTTTCCTTGGTGGCTTCTGTTCTAATGGGACACTTTCCATCGGATGACCTTGATCCCCAGGATCCAGTGACCCTACATCTTCCCTCTGTCCCTCAGGGTGGTGGCAGCTTCCTGTTGTTGTCAGTCTCTATTTTTACTCACTTTTTATTTTTGTTTCTTGGTCTTTTTATCATTGATGTAGTCAATTTCATGGAATAAATTCTCTCTGTTGTAAACACTTAGCTGGCTTGTTTTCCTGGCTAGATCTTGACTGGTACAAACACTTCAGCATGATAATGTTATTTCCATCTGACATAAGCTTGTGATTCCACTGCTGAAGGCTTTGGGCTGCATACACAGACCAGCAAGAGTGGGGATGGGGAGATATGGGATCAAGGTGATGGAGGAAAAAAATCTATAACAAGTGATCAATCACCTGTCCAAGTTCAAACCACTCTCCTGTCTCTCAAGTTGGGGAAGGCTTTCTTCTTCACCTTATTCACAGATTTTTAACTTCTGAATTTCTTCTTAAGTGCAATGAGTGCCTCATTTATCTCACTCTAGTCCTGGCCTGTGAGAGACCTTAGCAAGAACTGCCTGCTGCTAAGTTACTTCAGTCGTGTCCGACTCTTAGTGACCCCATGGACTGCAGCCCACCAGGCTCCTCCGTCCATGGGATTTTCCAGGCAAGAGTACTGGAGTGGGGTGCCATTGCCAGCTGGTCCCAGTCAGCCCCAAAGAAACAAGCAAAGTAACAATGTTGGGCGGATTTATTTTGCAGCAGTAGCTGACTGATACAGAGAGCACTGAAGCACTAGAATCAGTTTGCCTGGATTTATTTATTTGTTTAATGTTTTAAAGTTTATTAGGCCAGAATTAATTCAACCAAAACAATATCATAATCTAAAAATAAGTAGAGAGAAAACACTTAATTGTGATGATGAAATGATGGTGAAATATAGAGAAATATGGAGAGTAACACAAAACACCTATGTATTCAGAATCCAGCTCTGTCAAAGCCCAATATTTCCCTTTGTGCCTATGACAATAAGATTAAAGACAGTTGACTTAGATTTAAATATTAGCTCTAGTACCACTTAGCTTCACTTAAGGACAAGTCACTTAATTTCGCTGAACTTCAATTTTATCATCTGTAAAATAGGGACAGTAACAGTATTCTTTTTTGGGGATTGATGAGCGAATGAAACCAAGTGGTCCAAGGCAAGCACTTAGCGTATTGCCTTGCAAACAGCAAGTGTTCAATAAGTGTTTGCTATTGTTATTTTTGGTTTGGCATTCTGTTGTTAGACGGAACTTGAAGAAAGAACCTGGGTAAGTTCTTCTTGGACAAATGCAGGGAGCTAGCATCTTTCCATTACTCTGTGTTACACCATGGAAGAAGATTACCCTGCTTGCTACATTTCCTTGCCAAGAGGGCGCATTTTAAACCCAGATCAGAGATATTAGCAATCAAAAGCATTAAATATGGAACTGTCGAATAGATGAACCAACTATAAACAAAGCTCTTGATAAGAACAACTGAGTTGAAAGAGAGACATGTTTTCAGAATTTAACAGAACTAGACAGCTGATTAGCTTGTCATCTTCCCCCCTGCCTGGCTCCTTTTTATTTGAGAAAATGTATAAAGTGTTTGTACGTGAGTGAGTGGGACTGGAGAGAGAGAAGAGATTTCTGAGTTTGTCAAGCATGTTTATGCCTGATGTGTGTGTGCCCGTGTGAGTCGATGAGTGTAGGTGTATGTGTGTGCCCACATGTGAGAACGTGGGTGTGTCTGTGCACATTATGTGTGTGTAGAAGCCACGTGCCTTGCAGTCGCTGGTACAGAGTAGGCACTCACTATTTGTTGAATGAATGAATGATGTATGCGTGTTTGTGCGTTTGTCTGTGTGTGAATACAGGTTAGGGGTGCCTTTCTGAGGGTGAGGGTATGAACGTTTGAGCAAGGATGGGAAACCTATATCTGATAGTGTGTTTAGGTTTCTGTAAGGAACTTGACTAGGTGGGGACAATAGATGATCTTGCAGTCTCTGACCCTAAGTGTCTTTCCATTGCATTGCATCACACCTTAGAGGAAGACTGCTTCCATCCTATTCCTTGCGTCTCCCTCTGCGTGCGAGCTGAGCTGTCCTTTCCACCAGCCTGGAGCCAGCTCCCCCACCCCACCCCCATTTCGGACCTTTGCTTCTGCATGTCTTCCGGAGGACACAGATGGCAGGAGCAGGGAATCGGAAGCACTTGGCAATGAAGCAGTAATTCACTGCAATCCCTTCGGTATTCATCGCAACAATGCCCCCTCTGATGGGCTCCGCACGCTGAATGCAGCTTTCAATGTGCAATCCGGCAGGAATTATGGCTCTGTGCGGTCCTCATCACGTCCACTTATTGTCAAGTGTTGCTGAGAATTCTCCCACTTGGGGTGAGGGAACCACTTGTTTTAGCAACTGATTTCCGAAACGTCCTCTGGGTTGGGGTTTCTGCAAAGCTCCCGGTGATGCGTTATTGTTCCTGGTTTGTGTTTTGGACACTCACGCGCTCTGCTGAAGTATGTACATTGCCATAATGTGAGGAAATGAGATATAAAAATAACTCGGAGGAACTCTGAGATCGGCCTAGCCTTTCCTGGATTTGCTTTGGGACTGAGGAGAGTCTCTGGGAGGCAGTGCTGGGAGAGAAGACCTGGGATACCCTGGATGAATGCGAGGCTCCGTGGAATGCGCTGGAATGAGCTGGTCACTGCCCACCCTCCTGCAGCTGGACTGCTTGAGATGGGCCAGGGGAGCCTCGTCCTCAGGAAGAAGTGAGAGGCTAGATACTGATTGGCCCTTTCACTCTCACTTATTAGCTTGGTCACCGGAACCAGAGGTTTGCACTTACTGGGGGAGTCTGTTGCCCACTCTCTAAGAGAAAGTTTGCATCCTTGTTGGCTCATCATCCTTCCGCCTTCATGTTAATTCTCTCCTTCCCCCAATCTGGGCTCTTGACAGGAGGCTGATGCCTGCAGACTCCCAGTGCAGCTGACTTTGGTTGGGCTTGGCCAATGGGAAGTACAGGTGGGGACTGGGGGATGAAAGAAGGGAGGAAGGGGAAGGGAGGACACCTCTCTGACTAAGATGGCATCTCCAGGAGCAGCTGGTCTCCTCCATAGATCCAGACCCCCAGGGGGTCCATCCCTGCCTCCTGCTGGGTGACCGTCGCCCCTGGTAATCTCACTCCTCCCTCGGACCCTCAGCCTGGGCATGGTGGTGGTCTCCTCCTATTGTTTATTCCTGGGCTCACTCACTGGCCCTTGTTTCTCTTCTCAGCTCCTCCATCACCTGTGTGATGAATTCCTGGCAATTAAAGCTCCTCTGTTTTAAATGCTCAATGGTTTATACTTTTTGTTTAGATTCTAATACACTTAACAGTGTATTAGCTCGTGGTAAAGAATATATGACTGCCAATGCAGGAGATGCAGGAGACATGGGTTTGATCCCTGGGTTGGGAAGATACCCTGGAGGAGGAAATGGCAACTTGCTCCAATATTCTTGCCTGGAAAATTCCATGGACAGAGGAGCCTGGTGGGCTTCAGTCTATGGGATCGTAAAGAGTCACACATGACTGAAGTGACTGAGCACACACACGTACCCTCCATTATTAATGTAATCTATTATTGTTATGTGAGATGTTGGGAAGGCATAGTCCATAACAGAGACATTCTTATTGTTACACCACTGATAATTACACAGAGACCAGAGAACAGTGCAAAGCAAAGCAGCCTTTTGTTTTTCCAGTTGAATCCATGATGAATGCATACTATGTCCTCCCTGGTTGGCAATGAGAGAGCCCATTTTCTTTGCATTCCTTCTATGATCACTTTCATCTCCTGCTTCATTTTTCACTCACCTCCAGACACCAAGTTCCACTCATTTAAAGAAAAATTATTTATCTATTATTTTTGGCTGTACTGGTTCTTCACTGCTGTGCTTGGGCTTTCTCTAGTTGTGGTGCTTGGGGGCTACTCTAGTTACGCCGCATGGGCTTCTCATTGTGGTGACGGGTCTTACTATGGAGCATGGGCTTTAGAGTGTGTGGACTCAGTCGTTGTGGCGCATGGGCTCAGATGCCCCTTAGTGTGTGGGATATTAGTTCCCGGCCAAGGATTGAACCTGTGTCCCCTGTCTTGGTAGGCAAATTCTTAACCACTGGACCACCAGGGAAGTCCCCCCATTCATTTTATTCCAATGTTAAGGAGCTTGGATAAAGGCTGGGATGTAGATCTGGGGGCTTTTAGGGTCCACTGTTATGAAGAAATTGGGCCCCATAAGATCTTGCTGTAAAGTGAGGCTCTTAAAAGACACATAATTTTTTCTTATATTGACTATCGTAGTTATGCTAGCCCATTCTATAATCTTCCTTCTCCTTACCAATAACCTTTTATAGTTTTACCTTGATAAGGGTCAGGATCTCCAAGGGAATTAGGAACTTCCACAGCCAGGTAGAGGATTGAGGGGCTTCACAAAGCCTATTCTGTCCCACTGAGAAAAGAAGGCTGGGACAATAACTAGTCGAGCCAAAACATTTGCTCTTATTGGGTACGTTGTATACAAAGCCTTTCACTAACCTCCTTTTGTCTCTACTTTCTTAAGATCAAACTGATACTTGGCTATTTGGAGCCAATTGCCTAAGGAAAAACAATGAGAATGCACCAGACACAGGAGTGATGCCAGGCCCATGTTTAGTCCAGGAAAATTTGTCACTCCCCAGTAGAAAGGTGCCCTGCCCCCAACCAGGGCCACTGAGAACACATGGCCTGAAAATGTTTTGCAGGGTGTGGGAGTTACCCTCAGTGCTACAGCGATGGCCGGGGATGATTTCCAAGTTATGCTGGCCCACAGAACAGGAGAATGGATACCCCCAGCATCCTCACATCCCTTTCTTTGCAGATGGTGATGTCACAGTCACCCTACATCTGTAGCCCCTCCACTGAAGAATTCCCCACTCCATCCCAGACCCACCTGCTGGGTTTCTGCTCCATTCTAAATAGGACAGAAGATCAGAGGGTCAAGGACCACAGCAGCAGAAGGCGGTTCCCATGAACTTCTCCTGGACCGCTCATTACCATATTGATGCCTGGCCTCCCCACTGAGAAATGAGCACAGTTAGGGCTCATTTAATTGGAAATCTAAAGGACAGCACCTGCCGCAGCCTACACGGAATTTATGCACGTCTGTCTTGATGAGCTTGGAGGGAAGAAGATGATTCATGATGGGCCCGCCTGCTTCCTGATTTACAACCCATCGTTTATATGTCTCTGAAGTCAATCGGAACACGTGGAGGTCATCCTCGGCTAGACTCACACTCGCTAAACCTCTGGGCGCCTGGTTTTCCAGTCAAATTGTGCCTGATCACAGATCTTAGGCACCAATGACCAGAGGCAAAAACAGAGTTCTGGGCCCAAGAGTCTTGCCAAGCACAGCGGCCATCCCCAGCGAGGCTCCTAACTGACCACACACATGGGATTCTGGGTGATTGTTCAGAGTGAGAGATCTGGAAAGAGAGCTGGAGTGTTAGCCCTGTAACTATGGGTTAATTGTTGTTATAGTTGCTAAGTTGTGTCTGACTCTTTTGCTACTCCATGGACTGTAGCCTTCCATGCTCCTCTGTCCATGGGATTTCCCAGGCAAGAATACTGGAGTGGGTTGCAATTTCCCTCCCCCAGGGGATCTTTCCAACCATGTCTCTTGCATTGCAGGATTCTTTACCACTGAGCTAACAGGGAAGCCCATAACTATGAGAAAGTCAGCTAATCTTCCCTAGTTTTTATTTTTTTGTTTGTAAAATGGGAACGAAATAAGACCAACCTCATAGGGAAGTGAAAATAGAGATAGATTATGTATTTAGAACAGGGCCTAAAGGAACTCAGTCCTTTCATTCATTGGAAGGACTGATGCTGAAGCTGAAACTCCAATACTTCAGCCACCTGATGTGAAGAACTGACTCATTTGAAAAGACCCTGATGCTGGGAAAGACTGAAGGCAGGAGGAGAAGGGGACAACAGAGGATGACATGGTTGGATGGCACCACTGACATGAGTTTGAGTAAACTCCGGAAGTTGGTGAAGGACAAGGAAGCCTGGCATGCTGCAGTCCATGGGGTTGCAAAGAGTCGGACACAACTGAACGACTAAACTGAACTGAACTGGGATATGATAGTGCTTGGATATGAGATATTATAACCTAGTAGTTAAATGGTTCATTTTGGGAATTAAGATGGCTTGTTTTCATATTTGTGTCCTTCTCTCCAAATTGTTACATTGAAACCCTAACCTTCAATCACATGGTGTTAAGAAGTGATGCCTTTGGAAGGAACTCTGCTCAGCGTTGTGTGGCAGCCTGGATGGAAGGGGAGTTTGGAGGAGAATGGATACATGTATATGTATGGCTGAGTCCCTTTGCTGTCCATCTGAAACTGTCATGATATTGCTAATTTCCTATACTACAACATAAAATAAAAAATTAAAAAAAAGAAGTGAGGCCTTTGGGACATGATTAGGTCATGAGGATGGAGCCCTCAGGATGGATTAGTGCCCTTCTATGAAGAGATCCCAGAGGGCTTTTTTGCTTCTTTGCTTTCTCTCTGCCCTCTGCCATGTGAGGATGCAGCAGAAAGGTGGTTGTCTATATGTTAGAAAGCGAGCCCGTATCAGAACATGACCCTGATCTCAGACTTCCAGTCTCCAGGACCGTGAGAAATAAATTTCAGTTGTTTAAACTAAACCACCCAGTTGCTATATTTTTATAGCACCTCAGACTGACCATGAGGCTTGTATCCAAATCCCAGTTCTCCCATGGAATGGCTGTAAGATCTGGAAAAATGTACTTATGGTCTCTGAATCTCTATATTTTCATCAGGAATCTGTGTCAATAATAGTGATCCTAATTCTCAGGGTTGTAGTGAGTCTGAATTAAAGGAGGTAATTTAGGTAGAGCCCTCAGCAGAGTGTGTGGCTTGCTGAGTGTTCATTAAGCATGAGCTGCCTGGAGAAGGTCATGACGAGTCTCTGTTTGGACACGGCCCCAGTCTGAGCAGGTCTTGTTTCCCGGCTTGCTGTGCATGAGTGGCAAGTGGCCTGTGGGCTCTTCATATGCATTTTGGACAGCAGTCATGGTTCTCACCTACAGGATCGAAGATCCTCCTTTCTTGGCTGTGCTTTTGGAAACATCTGTATTCTTTGTTGTCTGTTGCACTGGGCCTTCCCCACGTTTTCCCCTTCCAAGTTCGCTTCTCAGGACTTCCCTGGTGGCTCAGCGGTTGAGAATCAGCCTTCCGATGCAGGGGATATGGGTTCAATCCCCGGTCTGGGAAGATTCATGACACAGCGAGAAGGCTGTGCGCACTGCAGTGAAGAGTAGCATTAAGCACTTGCCACAGCTAGAGAAAGCTTGCACGCAGCAATGGAAGCCCAATGTAGTCAAAATAAATAAATAAATAAATAAAATTCCTTTCTCAGTCTCTCTTCAGCTCCAAATATATCTATCATATCTCCTTTGACTTAGGAATGGGAATTTTTCTTCCCTCTGCTGGTTTGAGTGTGATACATCAAACTTCAAGCAAATGGATTCTTTTCACGGCAGAGGCTGCATTCACATTTAGTGGGATTTTGACCTCAGCCCTTCCTGGAACATTTTGTTGAGGGGAGGTCTTTAGGTTGGAGAAACAGCCTGTACTACCTTAGCTCATAGCATGGCGCTCCCTGTTCTACTGACTGATAACTCTTGACAGGGCTCAGCTGGCCACCTGCTCTGACCACTGGGTGCTGGACCGTGACTGAGTCAGCAGCCAGCTCCAGGCACACACAGAGTGGACCAGCTCAGGGCACTTGTGCTGATTAGAGAAAATGATGAATGGGAATGAAGAAGTTAGAGGGTATTTTTCCTCCTTCCTTCCTTCTCTTAAAGAGAGTTAATAAGTGATGTCTTTCTTTGAGGTATAACATATAGAATCAGCATTTTCCTTATCAAAATGTAATTTTCAACATAAAAAAATTCTCAGTGGCCTGGTATCTTTTGAAAAAGTTGGTTCATTTACTTTCATTTTGATTTGATTTCATTTGATTTTATTTTGGAAAAAAACCCAGAAACTACTTATCAGGCATTTTATAGTCAATTAGTCATAATTATTAATATATATACAGTGCCTTTTATGTGTCAAGTACTAGGTTTTGTGTTTGACTTCCCAATCACCTTTTATCCTCACTAAGATCTCAGGACATGAATGTATCATAGTAGTTGCTTCAACTGTCCCAACACAGTGACTCCAAAATTTCAGTGGGTTAACAAGGTAAGGTTTTATTCCTCACTCTGGCACAGTCCCATGGGGCTGGGGTGGCCTTCCCCCAAGTTACAGGTACATAGTCTGGACAACGTGGCTCCCAAGGTCACTGCAGTAGAGGAAAAGAGGACTAGAGGCTTTCATAGATGTGCTTAAGGGTCAGGCTTGGAAGTAGCTGACACTACTTCCATCTACATCTCATTGACCACACCTCAGTTTCATGGCCTGATCCAAATGCAAGTGAGTCTACGAAATGTAGAAGATTGTGTGTATGTTTGGTCACTGGTACTATCTGCCACATGTCATTTCTCTTTTATAAGCAAGGAAACATAGGTTCATAGTTTAAGTAATTGCTCTGAGTTACACAGGTAGTAATAGGAAGAGCCAGCAACAGAAGTCAGTTCTCCTGACCTAAAAGCCTATGCACTACACCAGCAATCAGCAAACTGGGGCTCATGGGCCAAATCTGATCTACTCTCTGTTTTTATAAATAAAATTTTGTTGGAACACACCATCCATACCCATTTATGTGTCATCTATGGCTACTTTTGTGTTACAAAAGCAGTGTTGAGTAATTGAGACTCAGACTAAATGGCCTTCTGCTGCTGCTGCTGCGTCGCTTCAGTTGTGTCCGATTCTGTGCAACCCCATAGGGTCTAAAATATTTACTGTCTGTCCCTATGCAAAAAAAGTTTACCATCTCCCCCAATCTATGCCATTATAAAAGAAGTCTAGTTACCCTCCAGAGAGATAATGGGGAGAGACTGATAACTTGTTTCAACAAGTTGAAATTGACATCGTGGTTGTTGTTTCAAGTCATGAAGATTTTGGGGTGGACTTACAGCAATTTAAAAAAATTACCTATGTATTAATTTTTTCTTTTTCTGACAACTCTGCAATCTGGGATAGACTTCCACTGGAAAGTGCGGTTTACTGGAGGCACCCAATGTGAACAGCTGCCCCAGAACTAGAGCCTTTCATATATATACAAATCACCTAGGATTTTGTGAAAAGAAGGTTCTGATTCAATGGATCCTGGGTCAGGCCAGAGAATATGCACTTTTAAGAAGCTCCTATATGGTGCTGATGCTGCTGATTCATGGACCACTCTTTGCAAATCAAGAGACTGCTGCTGCTGCTGCTAAGTCTCTTCAGTTGTGTCCGACTCTGTGCAACCCCATAGACGGCAGCCCACCAGGCTCCCCCATCCCTGGGATTCTCCAGGCAAGAACACTGGAGTGGGTTGCCATTTCCTTCTCCAACGCATGAAACTGAAAAGTCAAAGTGAAGTCGCTCAGTCGTGTCCGACTCTTAGCGACACCATGGACTGCAGCTGACCAGGCTCTTCCGTCAATGGGATTTTCCAGGCAAGAGTACTGGAGTGGGGTGCCATTGCCTTCTCCGAAATCAAAAGGCTAGAATATTTTTTTTAGCAATTAAAAATTATTTTTGCTTTTGGCTGCTCTGGGTCTTTGTGGCTGCATGTGGGCTTTCTCTAGTTTTGGTGAGCAAGGGTTACTTTTCATTGTGGTGTGTGGGCTTCTTATTGTGGTTTCTTTTCTTTTTGCAGAGCACAGGCTCTAGGGAAGGTGGGCTTCAGTAGTTGTGGCACACGGGCTTAGTTGCTTCATGGCATGTGGAATCTTCCCAGACCCAGGGATCGAACCTGTGTCTCCTGCTTTGGCAGGTGGATTCTTAATCACTGGACTACCAGGGAAGTCCTGGCTAGAGAATTTTAATATTTGTGGTCCAGAAAACATATCTTAAGAAACTGTGTGTAATTATCTATTTATATGTTTATATCTTCATTCACGCATTTTTAAAATTCTTTAGATTATGCAGCCCTGAACACAGAGATTTTTGCAGTAATTTTAGAGTTTATAGACTCCCGCTACTCTCCCCACCCCAATACCTGCCAAGAAGCCTTCTATGTACCTCTGCCAAGAATCCCTGTTAGATGTTTGTTAAAAAAATTGATAGGTGAATGATTGGCTACCTTGCTGATGTATATGGTATATATCACATCTATAGTATATTTAATATCCATAGCCTGTATACTATTATATTTACAGATATAATCACACATATGTGTTTCTATTTTGATTGAGAGGGAAGGGTCATTGTTAACTGACCACTAATGGAGTTCACTGAACTTATCCTTCTTTTTTTTGACCCTTAGTTCTTCTTGAGGGGCTTCCCTGGTGGCTCAGATGGTAAAGAATCTGCCTCAATGCAGGAGACTTGGGTTCAATCCCTGGGTCAGGAAGATGTCCTGAAAAAGGAAATGGTAACCCACTCCAATATTGTTGCCTGGAGAATCCCCTGGACAGAGGAGCCTGATGGGCTACCATCCATGAGGCAGCAAAGAGTCGGACATGACTGAGTGACTAATAACACTTTTCTTCTTGAGACCCTGACATACTGTAAATGATGGTAGAGCAGTCAACCGGTCACTTCTCCCG
This sequence comes from Bison bison bison, assembly GCF_000754665.1. Classification (NCBI taxonomy): domain Eukaryota; kingdom Metazoa; phylum Chordata; class Mammalia; order Artiodactyla; family Bovidae; genus Bison; species Bison bison. Next base: position 4,767,567 of record NW_011495059.1, on the reverse strand, counting down.
AGACTAAGGGGTTCCTAACGTGGGATGTTTAGGGGTCAAGCTGGGACAGTCCCAGCAAACCAGGATAAACTCTCCCTCAGTGAAGATGAAGCTGTATGAATATGTGTAAGGAAACAACTTTACTGTACACCTGAAACTCACACAATTTTGTGAATAACTATGCTCCAATAGAAAATAAAAAATTAAAAACAAAACAAAAGAAGATGCTGCTAAAGGTACTCCAAGCTCTCCCATGATCTGGCCGCTGGGGACATTGTGTCTTACCCCTTGATCAGCACTTTCTGTCACATCAGCACCGTTCATATATTTTCAAAAGCCCATCTGTGCCCGCAAAGGAGAGACTTCCTGTGTGCATGGGCAGCCTGGGGAGGCTGGGTCCTGAAGAGCCCGTTTTGGATTAGAAGCCTTTGAAGACATCTGCGGGGAGGGGATAATTCATTCCAGAAAAACTGCTCTCTGCCATGCAAGCCAGAGGCCAGGAATGGAAATGAGATTTCTAACTATATGGGGCATATTTAGAGCCACCTGCTGGTTTGGGTGACTCACTGAGTTGCTTCCATGTAGAGGAATTAGGGAGTCGGGCCTGGCCTCTGAGGTTGGGCTGCCAGGAAACCTTGAGGGGTCTTCTGGGGTCAGGGCCTGAGCTGCTGCCTTCGAAGTGTTCCTGCAGCTTCATCCAGCTGGGTCTACAGCGGGGTGGTGCTGGGGAAGGTCTTCTCTGAACTTAGCAGCCGTGTCCTCCTGCTGCTCAAAAGTTCCAGACTCAGGACTAGTGTTTCATTTTGTCTCTCCATGTTCATGGTCTATGTCCTGTATATGTCCTGTTCATTTCCTGATCTATGTAGGCCTCCTCAGCATAGGACCAGGGGAGCAGAATGGGGGCTGAACACTGAAAATTGATCCCTTCCTGGCAGATTTAAACATGCTGCGCAGTCCGACAGATCTCACAGGCTCAGATCTCAGCTCCCTGGCTCACGTTCGATTCCCCAGAAGTTAATGCTGAGATGGAGGTTGGTATGCAAGATGCCTTTTGAGATCAGCTCCTGTGAAAGGCAAGAGGGGCACAGGATGGGGCAGAAGGAAAAGTCAGCAGAGGCTGGGCTAACCCAGAAGGGAGCAACACACATCTGAGTTGTATTGCGTTAAGTTGAAATGATTGAGCTTTTATAATCCTGCTTTGCTGCATCATGGGATGTGAGCTTTACAAGGAAGCTTGGGTGGATGATTTCTGTGCAGCTGAGACAGACACTGAAGGGGCTGAACCACTGGACTCTGTCCCTGGACTGCATTCCCTCCAGATGGGCAGTGAGCAATACAATTGAAGGGCTTCTGGGCAGCACAACTTGGCATCCACCACAGTCTGCTTTTAGCTCTTTGACCTTAGGTATGTAAGTACATTTCTGAGCTCCAGTTTTCATGCACATAAATGGGGCTAATATCATAAATACCTAACAGGACTTTAAAAAAGCTTTTGTATCAAAATTTTCGAACATACACTAAACTCACACAAAAGTAGTAAGCCTGCATGGTGAACTTCTGTCCCAATCACCTGGCTTCAACACTTATGAACTCATGACCACATTCTTGTTCCAACTGTACCCTTCCTACCACTGCTCCTGGACTGTTATGTGGAGGTCAGGTTCAGAAATATTGTGCCTTGACCATTAACACTTCATATCTATTTCTAGAAGATAAGGGCTTAAAAAAATCAAACAAAGCCCAAACAACCTATCAGTGTTTTGGGCAGATTAAGTGAGCTAATACAAATAAAGAACCTGACACAGTGTTTGGCACGCAGTTTTAGCCAAATCAGAACACGTCCTCTGTGGAGATAGAGCTTGGGAAAACGCAAAAGCAGACTTAATTCTATTGAGTGTAAAGATTCAAATACATGGCATGTATCCACGTATCTACCCCCCTTCATCCTTTGCCCAAAACAGACATCACTGTCTGATCACAGAGCTAGGGAGCAAACAATGTTCAAGGCAGCCACCACCCATGGGATTTGCCCATGAGATGAAATCAATTTGCGTACATTGTCCCTGTAGTCTGAACACACCCCTCTCAAGTGGATTGATGGCTAAATCCAGAGCCTGCCCTCGGCCCACTGGCCCATCTGAGAGCTCTCACCCCAGCTGCAGGGTTCAGGGGGTGCTCTAGTTTTGTGATTCTATACAGAAGCTGCCATAGGCCCCTCTCGGTCATTTCCAGTGGGGTGGGCGGGGGAGGACAGCAGTGTTGCTCAGGCTTCAACAACAACAACAATAACAACAACAACAGAAACTGGTGAGAAACAGCCCTGAAGTGCTTGAGAACTACTCATCCCTGGCATGTCAACATCTGCCTCTGTAGCATCCATCTCTTTCACTGTTTTCTTTCTTCTACTTCTTCCGTGACTTTGGCACATCATCCTTGGGCTTGTTAATGCTTGTTCTTCATCTCCTCCAGCCTTCCTTACTCTAGACAACTCAGGCATGTTTCCAGGCGGAAAGTGGTTGGCTAAAAGGAGTCAAAGATATTGATGTGTGTGCATGCATGTGCAGTAACTTTTAACATGTGTCCATGATTCCACAGTTCACACAACAATTTCATGTTGATCTCTTCACTTCTGCCTCACACAGTGGTGTCAGAAAGTTCTCATCTTTCTTATTTTAATCTTTCTTATTTTATAGATGTGGAAACTGAGACCCAAAGGGGCTTGTTATATTTTCCTCTGTATTACACATTTTAGACACGAGGCTAAAGGGCAGATTGAGAATCTTGGCTCCGAAAAGATGTTGGTGTTTCACGGTCCTGGGTGTGCTTTAAGCTATGGAAAACTTTCTTTAAATGGAGGTTTATATTCATGGTCATTATCTAAAATTCTGGGTGAATTGAGATGGGAGGGTATGGTGTTCTGTCTACCATTAGTATGTGGTAGGGGAAAAAGGAAGGTTGGTTTATGGAATCACTAGAACTTTGGGGAGCTCAGTTTAAAAACCACCGTGTTATACAAGCAGACACAGGGTATAATTTTACTAGCCTTGGGTATAATTTTACTCCTGAGAGTTTTGATAGAATGTCTAGGGAATCACTGATTATGGGAGTCTGTATTTCAAACCCACATTCTACTCATTAGAAATGTGAGACTTACTATGGGCTGGGAGCAGCCGTTAGGGTAAATGTGCTGGCTTCTGGGACCAGAGCTGAGCCAAGTTTAGACCTGCCAGATATGCCCTGTCCTCAAGGTGCCAGGCTTCAGCTGAGAGAGGAGTGAAGGAGAGGGGACTCCAAGCCTGCACTCGGAATAGCCTTGAACTAAGGTCTTCACCCAAATAAGGCTGGGAATAAAATTGTAACGTCAGTGACAAAAGACAGAGATTCTTGAATATTTGCTTTCTCTGTGTTAAGCATTATGCAAAATACAATTTAATTCCTACACAAACTGGAAGTAAGTATTTTTATCTCAGTTTTACAAACTATCAGAATGCATAGGGCCAGGAAGAGATTAAACTGGAATTCAGACTCAGGTTTCCCCAGCTCTAGTTTCCACACTCACACATCCATCCTGACTCTTCCAGGCAATCCTTACCATAGTATTTGAGATGGATATCTACCTCTATTTGTTCAAGGTCATTGGAAGGACTGTTGCTGAAGCTCCAGTACTTTTGGCCACCTGATACAAAAAGTTGACACATCAGAAAAGACCCTGATGGTGGGAAAGATCAAAGGCAAAAGAAGAAGGTGTGACAGAGGATAAAGTGGTTGGATAGCAACACTAATTCAATGGACATGAATTTAAGCAAACACCAGGACATGGTGGAAGACAGAGGAGCCTAGTGTCTATGGCTAGGCTAGGTCTCAAAGAGTTGGACACAACTCAGTGACTGAACACCACCACCCATGTAGGAAGGGAAAGCGCTTGAATACAAATGTATCTGATTCCAAACCATGAGCTTGATTGCCTCCAGAGAGGTGGGTAGTCCCTTGAGAAGGATATGTTGCTTCTGAGAAAGTCACCCTTTTTATGGGGACTCTGGTTTACCCGCTAAGTGTTGATGAGAATGGTGTCTTTGTAGAAGCAGATGTAACCTCTGTTCTGCTATTTTCCTTTGGGAAAGCAATGTATGTATGCATGCATATATGTAAAAACACTCTGGATTAAGAAAGCTTCGTTTATGTCTCTATTTGTATAGACTAGCATTCAGGCAGTCCTCTGGCAAGATTGAACAATAGGACAAGAAGAAAGGTAACCTTAACAGTATTGAAAATGAAAGGGGCATAGAGCTACAACTAAACAAGGGTTGTAAACAAGAAAATAATGGGAACAATGTTTTATCAATCAAATTGAAAGTCTAGATAAAAGAGGCAATTTTTTAAAAAGTTATAAATTATCCAAATTCTCTCCAGAGGAAATAAAAAGTATGAGTAAATTGATGTTTGTTAAACACATTGTACAGTAATAAAAATATTCCCACAAAAGCATTAGGCACAAATGATTTTATGGACATCTATTATCAAACATTCAGTGAGTGGTTATTTCAGAGAATACAGAAAGGTGGAAAGTTTTCAAGCTAATTAAATGATGCAAATTAACATTGATATCAAAATGGAGAAGAATAGCAAAAGCAGAAGAGTGAAAAGTCAATCTCACTTATGAATATAGATGAAGAAACTTAAATAAAATATTAATAGGCCAATCCAGCAAAATTATAGTAGCATTGATAATAAGGAACAAGACCAAGAACAATAAAACTACATCATGACTGAGTATACTTGATCATAGGAATTCAAGGATGGTTCAGCATTGGAAAACCTATTAACCGAACTCATACTTTTATCAGACCAAAGAAGAAAAACACATGTCCATTAGTGTAGATGTTGAAAAAGGGTCAGAGATATCTGATTTAATACTCCTCTCCTCTTTTTGCAAGCAGCCTAAAACAACGCAAAGAGCCATAAACAGAAGTATACACTTTATCTTTGATGAAAGTAAAAGATGTGTAATCATGAACCATACAAGTTGGATAAAATGTGGACTGAAGTACAGTGAATGACTTAGCAGAGGAGAAGAAAGCCAGCGCTGAAAATGCCTGCAGAAGGAAGCTACACATAAAAAGCCAGCAGGACCACTATATGTTATTTATAGAAACATCCATATGTAGTATGTTTTTTCTTGATGCAAATATAAACAGATGTAGGTAAGCCTTAAAAACTCAGAAAAGAAGGCATCACCCCTGGATGTTGGTAAGTTTGGAGGCATAATAAGAGGGAAAAGATGTCGTGGTGGAATGGGGAGTTTCTCATTTCAATTTGGAAAGTTTTATTTCTTAAAAAAATTCGAAGCCAATATGACAAAACAGTATTTGTTAAATGTGAGTGGTGAGCATGTAATTTTGGTATATTTTTCCTCATACTTATAAAAATATTTCCAACAGGCCAAAGTAATTAACTTTAAAGTGACACATGCTCACAGTAAAAACCCAATAAGGAAAGCACAGAGCTGAAAATAAAAATGTTCTGAATTTCTACTACTGATACTTAGCCCATATAGCCATTGCCCTTTGTAGTATGTACTACTACTACTACTAAGTCACTTCAGTCGTGTCCGACTCTGTGAGGCCCCATAGACGGCAGCCCACCAGGCTCCCCCGTCCCTGGGTTTCTCCAAGCAAGAGCACTGGAGTGGGTTGCCATTTCCTTCTCCAATGCATGAAAGTGAAAAGTGAAAGTGAAGTAGCTCAGTCATGTCCAACCCTCAGCGACCCCATGGACTGCAGCCTACCAGGCTCCTCCATCCATGGGATTTTCCAGGCAAGAGTACTGGAGCGGGGTGCCATCTCCTTCTTGTAGCAAAAATATATTTGTGACATCCACTGTTCAATAAAAGAAATTGACATATAATCTAATTACACGTAACTTAATGGTTAAGAGTTTAGGTTCAGTAATCAAATGGCCTGCGTTCAAAAGACATCTCTGTCACTTCCTAAATTTGATTCCTCTCTGATCCCCAGTTTTCCCATCTGCAAAATAGGAATAATGATAGTATTTGTTATTATATAAATTCAATAATCCAATAAAGCACACCAGTTCAGTTCAGTCACTCAGTCGTGTCCAACTCTTTGCGACCCCATGAATCGCAGCACGCCAGGCCTCCCTGTCCATCACCAACTCCCGGAATTCACTCAAACTCACATCCATCGAGTCGGTGATGCCATCCAGCCATCTCATCCTCTGTCGTCCCCTTCTCCTCCTGCTCCCAATCCCTCCCAGTATCAGAGTCTTTTCCAATGAGTCAACTCTTTGCATCAGGTGGCCAAAGTACTGGAGTTTCAGCTTTAGCATCATTCATTCCAAAGAAATCCCAGGGCTGATCTCCTTCGAATGGACTGGTTGGATCTCCTTGCAGTCCAAGGGACTCTCAAGAGTCTTCTCCAACACCACAGTTCAAAAGCATTAATTCTTCGGTGCTCAGCCTTCTTCACAGTCCAACTCTCACATCCACAGGAAAAACCATAGCCTTGACTAGATGGACCTTTGTTGGCAAAGTAATGTGTCTGTTTTGAATATGCTATCTAGGTTGGTCATAACTTTCCTTCCAAGGAGTAAGCGTCTTTTAATTTCATGGCTGCAGTCACCATCTGCAGTGATTTTGGAGCCCAGAAAAATAAAGTCTGACACTGTTTCCACTGTTTCCCCATTTATTTCCCACGAAGTGATGGGACCGGATGCCATGATCTTCATTTTCTGAATGTTGAGCTTTAAGATCTATATTGAGTTCTCATAGGTCAATCTCACTTATTATATATATATATATAATTATTATTATTTTAATCTATAATAATATATATAAATATACATATAATAAGTGAGATTGACCTATGAGAACTCAATATAGATAGTAATCATTACTATTTTCATGCTAATTAATGCCATCTTTGGTGTAAGGCATAGTGCAGATATTTTGGAAGAAAGTGGAGCTTTTCCCAGTGTCTGGGCAGGGGAATACGATTGAAGGGGTCCTTAATGTAGTGAAATCACAATCCTGATCGAACTTGAGTCCTATGGATCAGCTGTCAACTCTCAGAGGGGTCCAAGTATGGGGACTTGATAAGCCAGAAGAAAACTGGTAACCTGCTAGAGGATACCCAGCCATCATCCCATAATTGGTACTTCCCAGAGCAGACTTTCAGACTACATTTCTAAAAGTTGAGAGACAGGCTGAGGATGACCTCTGTAGAACCAGTCTTATTCACCTGCCACACATGGGGGCAGGAGAAAGGAACACATTACGTGAAACTGGGATGTTGGGGGAGAATAGGGAATTCATTCAAGTTTCTTGTGTATGAGGAGTAATGTGAAGCTTTCCCTCCCATTTCACTAGGGTGTTTTCAGTAAGATGTCTGGTTTCCATTAAAGCATTCTGCATCTGGGTCTTTGGCAGGGCTCATCTGATGAAGTGTTAAGCATGGCCTTGAGATGGGTGTGGTGAAAGCCTAGAGCACCTGAAGAATTGGCTCATTCATGTCTGTTTTTTTTCCAAGTGCACAGCATGCAGTAAATGCTTGGTGAATAGTGCTGTTAGGAGCTACAGTTATGCTTGCCTCCTGGCTCCTCTTTCTCTTCCATACTAAGATCTTCGAGAGTGCAGGGGTTAAGTACCTGCTTAATTCACTTCTGGATTTGTACCCATTGGCAGAATGCCTGGCCCAGAGCTGGGTTCCAATGAATATTCATTTTTGTGATTAAAGAATTCATGTAATCTCTGTCATCAATGAAATTCTATCCTGGGCTCTATTTTCTTCTTTTTCCACACACTTCCATCTTCAGAAAGCTCTCACCTTTACCGAGTAGGTTTCCACATCTGCAAATCCATTCCTTGCTTCTTTTAGTTCCGGTCTTAAATTTCTCATATTAGGTTAAGCCATTTGGAATTGATAATATTTAATGTGTTTGTTTTTAAAAAAAACAGCAATTTTGTAAGTTGCAAGGTAATGCTTTTGGGATTTCCATTCAAATGTTTTTACCTTCAACACTACACACCCACCCTGAGTTGAGTCACCTCTCTGTTGGCTGTTGCCCTTACCAACCCTGATTTATAGGAAAATGCTTTTAGAATGGGAAGACATCACTCTATCCAAAAACATATTTTACCAATGGAATCCAGAAAGGGTAAGTGACTTGCCCAAGGTCATACAGTAAAATGGTAGGGAGGCAGAGTGAACCTCAGTGGTCGGGCTTTTGTTCTAGTTTTAGGTCCATCAAGTGCTGGAATTCTTCAAATTTCCAAGGCTTAAATCCCTAGCCTCCTCTTCCCTCTCACTTTCTGGCCATATTTAATTAGCCACCAAGTCCAGTGGAGCATCTTCTGTGTTTATGTAGATCTACCCCAATCCATGGATGCCGTGTTCAGTTCAGTTCAGTCACTCAGTCGTGTCCGACTCTTTGTGACCCCATGAGTTGCAGCATGCCAGGCCTCCCTGTCCAGCACCAACTCCGGGAGTTCACTCAAACTCATGTCCACCAAGTTGGTGATGCCATCCAGCCATCTCATTCTCCTACTGCCCCCAATCCCTCCCAGCATGAGACTCATTTCCAATGAGTCAACTCTTCTCAAGAGGTGGCCAAAGTATTGGAGTTTCAGCTTTAGCATCAGTCCTTCCAAAGAACACCCAGGACTGATCTCTTTTAAAATGGACTGGTTGGATCTCCTTGCAGTCCTAGGGACTCTAAAGAGTCTTCTCCAACACCACAGTTCAAAAGCATCAGTTCTTCGGCATTCAGCTTTCTTCACAGTCCAACTCTCACATCCATACATGACCACTGGAAAAACCATAGCCTTGACTAGACGGACCTTTGTTGACAAAGTAATGTCTCTGCTTTTGAATATGCTATCTAGTTTGGTCATGCCATGTTAGTTCAGGTCAATCTCCTCTCACTTGAATGCCTGCAGAAGAACTTCATTGTCAATGTTGTCTCCTGTTTTTCACCTAACACCTTTCTAAAAGCATGCACAAAAAATTGAAAAACCAGCCAATATTTCTAAGTTAAACCAGCCAGTATTTCTAAGTTTAAGCAATGTTTTGTCCCAGGGAGAAAAATTTTATCACTTAAAATAATACTATATCATTTAGAAATAATTATGATGATATATTTTCTATTTTTAATTTTTTTGCTTAATAATTTCAGACATAGAAATATGGAAAAATAATAAAATGAATTCCTATGAATCCTCACTTCTTTTTACCCAAATGTTAGCATGTTCATATTTGCTTTATTTTCTCTTTATGAACAATTTTCAATTTTATTATTTCTTTATGAATCATTTTCAGAGTAAAATGTGGACATAATGCTTCTTTACACCTAAAATGCATTAGTTGCATTTTCTAAAAACAAGGACATTCTCTTATTTCACCATAGAAGCATTATCAAAATCAGGAAATTGGTTAGCATTAGTATACAAAAATTAAATATTCTACAGGCCTTATTAAAATTTTGCCAGATATCACTCTAATGTTCTTTACAGCAATAATAAATAAATAAATACAAAGTTTCTGATCCAGGATACAAACAAATACAGTTCATTTCATTCTGTTGTCATATTCTTTAGTCTCCTTTAATCTAGAATAGTTTCTCATTCTTTGCCTTTGATTAACCTTGACATTTTAAAAGGAAGGGCATTTATTTTTCAGAATGTCCCTCAATTTATGTTTGTTTAATGTGTCCTCATGATTTTTATTAACTTCTTTAATTTTTAAAAAGTTAATATTTGCAAATTGCTTAAAGCAGGGTCTGGTACTTAGCTCTAAATGAGTATTCATTAAACATATTTTCATTTGTTCCTTCACAACTGAACGTACAGTTGACCGATTTAATAAAAGTGAGTAACTTGAAATGGAAGCTCTGCCTTGTTGAGAATGCCAAAGTATTATCATCTTTGCTTCAGTTGCTTCACTTTCCTGAAACCTGTGCTTCTTAGAATTGGAGAGAGGCTCAAGAGTGGAGCCTTGGAGGGAGGCTCAAGAGTGAGGGGATATATGTATTGTTGTTGTTCAGTCGCTAAGTTGTGTCCGCTTCTTTGCGACCCCACGGACTGCAGCACACCAGGCTTTCCTGTCCTTCACCATCTCCCAGAGTTTGCTCAAATTCATGTCCATTGAGTCGGTGATGCCATCCAACCATCTTACCCTTTGTCACCCCCTTCTTCTCCTGCCCTCAATTTTTTCCAGCGTCAGATATTTCCCACTGAGTTGGCTCTTCACATCAGGTGGCCAAAGTATTGGAGCTTCAGCTTCAGCATCAGTCCTTCCAACAAATATTCAGGGTTTATTTTAGGACTGACTGGCTTGATCTCCTTGCAGCCAAGGGACTCTCAAGTCTTCTCCAGCACCACAGTTCAAAAGCATCAATTCTTTGTTGCTTAGCCTTCTATATAGTCCATCTCACATCCATACATGACTACTGGGAAAACCACAACTTTGACTAGACGGACCTTTGTTGGCAAAGTGATGCCTCTGCACTCAATAGTATAACATGATAAAAGCAAAGTGAAATATACTAGTAGGAGATGTTGGTGAGTGGATGAAGGTGTAAATGCTGCCCAAGCTAAAGGATGGGTCACTGGGCAGGGCCATCTTGTCCTGAGCTGGAGAATCCGAACGTGGTAATAAAAGTGGTTAGAGTGTGCAGCAGATCAGATCAGATCAGATCAGTCACTCAGTCGTGTCCGACTCTTTGCGACCCCATGAATCGCAGCACGCCAGGCCTCCCTGTCCATCACCAACTCCTGGAGTTCACTGAGACTCACGTCCATCGAGTCAGTGATGCCATCCAGCCATCTCATCCTCTGTCGTCCCCTTCTCCTCTTGCCCCCAATCCCTCCCAACATCAGAGTCTTTTCCAATGAGTCAACTCTTCACATGAGGTGGCCAAAGTACTGGAGTTT